>NC_069502.1:409296973-409349473 GCF_027579735.1 Bombina bombina
ATTGGATTCGATTATATCCACGGTTACGGGAGGCAAGGGAGCTTTCCTACCCCAGGATAAGAAGGCTAAGCCTAAAGGATCTACTTTTCATCCCTTTCGTGCGGATAAGGCCCAGTGCCAGCAACCCACCGCAAAAGCGGACCAGTCCAAGGAATCTTGGAAGCCAGCTCAATCTTGGAACTAAGCAGAGCAAGAAGCCCGCTGAGAACAAATCGACATAAAGGGGCGGCCTTCGACCGGTCTCCAGATCACGTAGGGGGCAGATTATCTCTATTCTCTGACACATGGTTGCAGGACGTTCGGGACCCTTGGGTACTAGAAGTTGTATCCCAGGGTTACAGGATAGGGTTCAGATCCCACCCGCCCGAGGGCAGATTCTTCCTGTCAAACCTGTCTTCAAGATCAGAGAAGAGAGAAGCCTTTCTAGAGTGTGTAAGAGATCTCGCCTCTCTCTGGGTTATTGTATCAGTACCCCTAGTAGAGAGGGGTCTAGGGTACTATTCCAACCTTTTTGTGATTCCAAAGAAGGAGGGCACGTTCCGCCTGATTCTGGACCTAAAGTGTTTAAACAAGTTTCTGAGAGTTCCATCGTTCAAAATGGAAACGATCAGATCTATTCTGCCCCTAGTTCAAGAGGGCCAGTTCATGACGACTATAGATTTGAAGGATGCTTACCTTAATGTGCCAATACACAGGGACCATTTCAGGTTCCTAAGATTTGCATTTCTGGACCAACACTTATAGTTTGTGGCCCTTCCTTTTGGTCTGGCGACACCCCCGAGAGTCTTCACAAAGGTTCTGGGGCGCTGCTTGCAGTGGCCAGATCCAGGGGCATTGCAGTGGCGCCTTACCTGGATGACATCCTAGTTCAGGTGCCGTCATTCAGCCTCGCAGAGGATCATTCGAGGGCTCTTCTTCTTCTGCTTCAGTCTCACGGTTGGAAGATCAACTCAGGAAACAGTTCTCTGGTTCCCAGCAACAGGGTAGACTCTATGTCCATGAAGATATTTCTCACAGATCAGCTGCGCAGGAATCTTGCATCCACCTGTCTAGCCCTTTAGTCCTCCTCAAGCCCATTGGTGGCTCAATGTATGGAGATGATAGGTCTCCTGGTGTCAAGCATAGATGTCATCCCATTTGCCAGGTCCCACCTAAGACCTCTTTAATTGTGTATGTTGAGACAGTGGAACGACGATCATTTAGATCTATCACAGCTGATATCCTTGGATGCTTGGACTCGGAACTCCCTCTCTTGGTGGATTCGTCTGGAGCGGATGTCCATGGGGACATCCTTTTTGAAACTGTCCTGGGAGATTGTGACCATGGACACCAGTCTGTAAGGTTGGAGAGCTGTTTGGGGTGCCAGGATGGCACAAGGAAAGTGGTCCAGGGAGGAGTCTCTCCTTCCGATCAACATCCTAGAACCTGCAATGCTCTGAAGGCTTGGTCTTCTCTGGGGTTGGTCAGTTTTATCAGATTCCAGACCAACAACATTACCTCAGTGACTTACATCAACCATCAAGGGTACAAGGAGCTCTCTCGCGATGAGGGAGGTGTCTCAGATCCTGGAGTGGGCGGAGTCTCACGACTGCTAACTCTCAGTGATTCACATTCCGGGTGTGGACAACTGGGAAGCAGACTTTCTCAGCAGACAGTCCTTCCATCCGGGGAAATGGTCTCTCCACCCCAAGGTGTTTGCGAAGATTTGTCGCAGATGGGGAACGCCGGAGATAGATCTCATGGCGCCCAGACTCAATTGCAAGCTGCCTCGATACAGGTCGAGTTGCAGGGATCCCCAGGCAGAGCAGATAGATGCAGACCTTAGTGGTTCCTTGGGGATTCAGCCTAGCTTACATTTTTCCACAGTTACCACTTCTACCTTGTGTAGTGGCACGCATCAAACAGGAGCGGCCCTTGGCCATTCTGATTGCTCCTTCATGGCCGCGGAGGACGTGGTTTGCGGATCTGGTGGGGATGTCATCCTTTCCGTCGTGGAGGTTACCCTGTCGCAGAGATCTGCTGTTACAGGGCCCCTTTCAACATCGAAATCTAGATTCTCTGAGGCTGACTGCATGGAGTTTGAACGCCTAGTCTTAGCCAAGAGAGGCTTTTCTGAAGGTGTGATTGATACTCTAATTTAGGCAAGAAAGCCAGTCACTCGTCGCATCTACCATAAGGTGTGGAGTACTTACTTGTCCTGGTGTGAGAAGCATGGATATCCTTGGCATAAGGTGAAAGTATCCAGGATTCTGTCCTTTCTCCAAAATGGTTTGGCGAAGGGTCTTGTCGCTAGTTCCTTAAAAGGACAGATTTCGGGATTTTTCAGTTTTGTTGCATAGGAGACTCGCTGAGCTCCCTGACATTCAATCTTTTGTTCAGGCTCTGTTCAGAATCAGGCCTGTCTTTAGATAGTCGGATCTGCCTTGAAGCTGAAACTTAGTACTTAAGGTTTTGCAGAGGGTTCAGTTTGAACCTATGCATTCCATAGACATTAAGATTCTGTCCTGGAAGGTTTTCTTCTTGTTGGCTATTGCATCAGCACATAGAGTATCTGAACTAGCTGTCTTGCAATGTGACCCTCCATATCTGGTGTTTCATGCGGATAAGGCTGTACTTCGCACTGGGTTGGGTTTTCTCCCCAAGGTGGTGTCTAACCGTAACATCAATCAGGAAATTGTTGTTCCTTCTTTGTGTCCTAACCCTTCTTCTTCAAAGGAGAGGTTACTTCATAACTTGGATGTGGTTTGTGCCTTGAAGTTCTATCTTCAGGCTACAAAGGATTTCAGACAGTCTACATCTCTTTTCGTGGTGTATTCTGGGAAGCGCAAGGGGCAAAGAGCCTCTGCTACTTCTTTGTCTTTTTGGTTGAGGAGTTTGATTCGCTTGGCTTATGAGACAGTGGGACATAAGCCTCCTCAGAGGATCACGGCTCATTCAACTAGAGCTGTGACTTCGTCTTGGGCCTTCAAGAATGAGGCCTCTATGGAGCAAATCTATAAGGCGGCTACCTGGTCCTCCTTACACACTTTTACAAAGTTTGACATTTTTCCTTTTGCGGAAGCTGTTTTTGGGAGAACGTTTTTGCAGGCTGTGGTGCCCTCAGATTAGGGTCCGCCTTTTTAGCCTCCCGGTTTCATTCAGTGTCCTCTAGAGCTTGGGTATATGTTCCGAATAGTAATGAATGAAGCCGTGGACTCTCCTCCCCTTTAAATGGAAAACATAAATTATGCTTACCTGATAATTTCATTTCCATCGAGGGGAGGAGAGTCCACGGCTCCCGCCCGTATCTCCATTGTGCGTCCCTAAATTTATTCATCTTTCTGTCACCTTTTTTACCCTGATATTTCTCCTACTGTTCCTGGTTCCCTCAGCAGAATGACTGGGGGATAAGGGAAGTGGGGGAGGTATTTAAGCCTTTGGCTGGGCTGTCTTTGCCTCCTCCTGGTGGCCAGGTTCTTAATTCCCAATAGTAATGAATGAAACCGTGGACTCTCCTCCCCTCGATGGAAATGAAATTATCAGGTAAGCATAATTTATGTTTTTCAATTCCTCTGGTTCTTTTCTATGTGGAGCCATGATGCAGATGTGCAGATAACACAGCCCATAGGTCCAAAATTGAGAAAGTTCTGGTGTTCACATGTCATTTTATAGCCATGTTCATACAATTAGGCTAATTGGAAATTACACGTTTACTCATTTTGTTTCAATGATCTAACTCATGTGTCAGTGGTCACAGGTGTATTCACTTTTGTTGCATTGAGTTTCTACTTTGGGGGCCTGTATTTTCAAAATTGTCTTTCTAAAGTATTTGTTATTGATTGTTCATAAGAAGAAATACTACACTTAGAAATAATGCAGCTATTCAGAAGTGATACAATTTTGAATTATTTGCCATTTAAGTGATATTGCACAGGGGTGTACTCAATATGTTGTATACTGTATATATATGTGTGTGTGTATGTATATGTGTGTGTGTGTATATTGACCACATGCAATTTATATTATTGAACAAGACAGTTATAAACTTGTGAGCTGTAAAATATATCCCTACATATACTGACACACTAACTCCTGCAGCTTTGAGACTAAATGCAGGAATCCTGAAATATATACCAGTTACATTTTTAAATATACTTGGATTTCTGACTGTATATTGACTCTTTTGAGACATTTTACCATAACTTACATATAGAAATGTGGATCTTCATGTTATGCCTTGTTTTTTTGGTATATAATCAGTAAATACACAAGAATTTGCCCGGAGGACTCCATGTGATTTACTCTTATACCTTGGCTGAAAAAAACAAAATACATAATGATAATGACAAATAGTTTGCAGATCATTGACGTCAAGCAGCTGCCTTGGACACCAATTAATGACACGTAGCTTGCCTGTGGCTTCAGTCATCAGCAGCTAGCTCCAAGTAGTGCATTGCCGCTTATGAGCCTACATAGGTATGCCTTCAACATAGGACACCAAGTAAATTAAAGGGCCATAATACCCAAATGTTTAAACACTTGAAAGTGATGCAGCATAGCTGTAAAAAGCTGACTAGAAAATATCACCTGAACATCTCTATGTAAAAAAGAAAGATATTTTACCTCAAAAGCTCCTCAGTAGCCACCTCCCATTGTAAAGGATTTCTAAGCAGCATATTAGTGTGTCTGTCTCGGGACAACTGAAGGGATGAGCATCGTGAACTCTCATATTATTTCACCAATCAGGTAAAGGAAGCTTACTATGAAATCTCATGAGAGTTAAGTCAAATCTCATGAGATCACAGTAAGAGTTCATGACCTCAGCACTGCTGATGCTGATTGGCTGCTGTTCATTTCTTCATTTTTTTTATTTTTTTACCTGCAGCTGGGAGCAGCTGAGTATAACTTTTTACACAGAACTTACTCTGGTGAGCTGAGGAAATTGTGAGGTAAAATATCTTCCTTTTTTACATAGAGATGCTCAGGTGATATTTTCCTGTCAGTTTTTTACAGTTATACTGCATCAGTTTCAAGTGATTTAGCATATGAGTATTATGTCCCTTTAAGCAAATAAGATAATAGAAGTAAATTAGAAAGTTGTTTAGGATTACATGCTCTATCTGAATAATGAAAGTTTAATTTTGTCTTTACTGCCCTTTTAAAGCCAAAAATGGGTTTATCACTATTTTGATTGTGGTTTAATGATGCATGCATATTATATTTGAACAGGATGAACTTTTGAGACTGTTTTTTATGATGTTTTATTGTTTTTCCCCCCACTATTAGATGATGATAATGAGTTATAAATGCACATCTATGCACTTTAAAATAGGCCTGGGGAGTCTACTCTAGTGAAATGCTACTTGTGATGATCCTTCATAAAGAGAGTGGCTGCAGCATCATACTGCTGACAACTACAAAACCTAGTGAAGTGTAATTTGCTTTAAACAAGCTTATTTATAAGACATCTTCTATCTAAAGGGAATGATGCAGAGGGTCTACAGCAAACATGTCTGGTTTAAAGGGACACTGAACTCAATTTTCTTTCTTTCATGATTCAGATAGAGCATTACATTTTTTATTTTATTTTTAAATATTTTTTTATTGAGGATTGCAGCATGAACAAGAAATAAACTAAAGGCTTGATATACATACAAGAACAAGACATATTACTTTCGTACAGCTGATAGAGAAAAGAAAAAAAAATACATCTGTCTTTAGCTAGCATAGACCTTCTCAGACATTATAGTTAACTGAAGTGCTATATGTAATAGTCTGCACTATTGGTGCGCCTTTGTCATAGTAACCTAATTTTTTTTTTTTTAAAAGTGAAGGGGGTATAGGAGGAGTAGAGCGGGCAAGAGCTGCTCTGATATAAAATATCTGATATCTGGGGCAAATAAGTATATGACCGGGGCTGGATATATTACTGTATAACTATGAGTATTGTATGTAGGGTAAATCCAATTTTTGTCTTGTAGCCTGAAATATAGGGAGGTCTATGACTGCTGAAGTGTAAAGTGAGTCTATGGGATAAGTTAGCACACATTCATGATTTGAACATAATAAAATTATAAACATATACATAAATATAATACATAAGTATAATACATATAAAATGTTGGGATCTACTGATCATAGATGAAGGAAGCTCTATAAGAGTCTCTAAAGTTTAATAAAATGCCTATTTACTAATCTATTTCCCTATACTCTTCATAGATGTATTGCTACCTCGACCGCCGGCAGCATCTGTATATGTAAAAGCTATATAGGTGTGAGAGTGAGGTTTGGTGTTATGCCCTGTCACATATAGACTAGATGGTTCTTTAAATTTAATTGTGCAATGGTTAGGCTTCAATCTGTAAAACAAGTTAAGGTTCCCAGAATCTTCAGTGTCTCATATGAGATTGATGTAAATGTCTGATTTTACTAAAACTTAAAGAGCTCTGTGGGTCATACGTGTAACATATATGCATCCTCCTCCGGGAACATACAAGAGATAAATACAATAAATTATGGGACCTTAACTCATCCCAAATTCAAACTGTATACTGCAATGAGCAGAAAAACAAAGGATTACACACTGTTCTTAACTGAATTTCTGCTCGAGGAGCAAGAGTAACAGAGAGGATAACAAGTAATACAATCAAACTTGGGGGAGAGGGGATCATAAAAGAAAATTAGGAGGGGCTACTGGAGTGCAGAGTAGGATTTACAGGCATATGTGAGTATGCCGGGTGTTCAACCAACTCCAGATTGTTCACATTTGGGGCAAAATGGGGTGAGAATGAGCAAGTGTCTCAGAAGTTTGCGTAAGTCCCACATTTGTACTGGTGTAAGGACCGCTGGAGTCCGGGCGTTGTGGCAATGCAGGGTCAAGTCCCACAATGGCATTTTCTTTCCCTTGTGGCTAGGTACTATCCAGATGAGAAGGCAGGGAGAATAAGGAGCTGAAGTGGTTACGGCTTTGTGGAAATTGGGAGACCAGCTATGAGGGAGATTCCCGGCTAGAGAAGTGTCATGTGTCGCCACTGTGGCGTTTTGATTCATGGGTATTTTGCTATTTCTCCTACCGCGGACTCCATCCATCACAGAGGGGGTCTCCACGCAGCTACAATACGCTGTTGCTTGATCTTCCTGTGGTAGCTGCATGGCGAGTTCCCACACTGCCAACAAGCTCCGTTTCAGGACGGCAAAATGCTCCTCTGTGCGTGTAAATAGTAAGCCTTCCTCTCTGTCGTCGTACTCCATATTCTTGGGGGATTAAGATAAGGAGAACGTATACACTACCAAGAAAGTGTGTAAAAGGGCCCAGTCTCTGGTATTATCTGTCGGGAGGTCTTTGGCCCAGATATCAGAGGGAGGGAGGGGGGGTTCGGCTGCCCTGAATGTGAATTAAGCAATATAATTTTAGTTTGTTGAGCCAGATCTTTCAAGTAGGAATTACAGTAGAAAGGTGCTGGATCTGATTCTTTTCTTCCCGACTTTCCTGCGGCTAGCGATGAGGAGTTGTGCATAAATATCTCAATTCAGTCTGCAGCAAGAGTGCGCATATAATGGTGGCTCAGGTTTTCATGCATTCAGGGCAGCTTCATACAGGAGCTTTATGTCAGAGCTTCCATCGATCAGTCTCAATCAAAGGTTCTGGGACTAATACCATAAAGTGAGATAGAAAACAGTGATTATCCCTCCAGTGAGCATAGGTAATTGAGTAGAGAAGGTATGTTTAAGCAGGAGCTTCCATTAAACGTGTCCGCTCTCTCTAACAGCTGGCTCCGCCCCCCCCAGAGCATTAAATTTTAAGCAACTTTCTAATTTACTCCTATTATCAATTTTTCTTTGTTCTCTTGCTATCTTTATTTTAAAAGCAGGAATGTAAATCTTAGCATCCAGCCCATTTTAGGTTCAGCACTTGAGATCATGAACCATTGTTCTGGAATTACTCTTTGTTAACCCCTTAATGACCAGACCATTTTTCAATTTTCTTACCCTTAATGACAATGGCTATTTTTACATTTCTGCAGTGTTTGTGTTTAGCTGTAATTTCCCTCTTACTCATTTACTGTACCCACACATATTATATACCGTTTCGCCATTAAATGGACTTTCTAAAGATACCATTATTTTCATCATATCTTATAATTTACTAAAAAAAAAAAAAAAATATGAGGAAAAAATGGAAAGAAACACACTTTTTCTAACTTTGACCCCCAAAATCTGTTACACATCTCCAATCACCAAAAAACACCCATGCTAAATAGTTTCTAAATTTTGTCCTGAGTTTAGAAATACCCAATGTTTACACGTTATTTGCTTTTTTTTTGCAATTTATGGGGCAATAAATACAAGTAGCACTTCGCTATTTGCAAACCACTTTTTTTCAAAATTAGCGCTAGTTACATTGGAACCCTGATATCTGTCAGGAATACCTGAATATCCCTTGACATGTATATATTTTTTTTTAGAAGACAACCCAAAGTATTGATCTAGGCCCATTTTGGTATATTTCATGCCACCATTTCACCGCCAAATGCGATTAAAAAAAAAAAGTTCACTTTTTCACAAACTTTAGGTTTCCCACTGAAATTATTTACAAACAGCTTCTGCAATTATGGCACAAATGGTTGTAAATGCTTCTCTGGGATCCCCTTTTTTCAGAAATAGCAGACTTATATGGCTTTGGGGTTGCTTTTTGGTAATTAGAAGGCCGCTAAATGCCGCTGCGCACCACACGTGTTTTATGCCCAGCAGTGAAGGGGTTAATTAGGGAGCTTGTAGGGAGCTTGTAGGGTTAATTTTAGCTTTATTGTAGTGTAGTAGACAACCCCAAGTATTGATCTAGGCCCATTTTGGTATATTTTATGCCACCATTTCACCGCCAAATGCGAGCAAATAAAAAAAAAAAACTTTACATTTTTCACAACTTTAGGTTTCTCACTGAAATTATTTACAAACAGCTTGTGCTAATATGGCAGAAATTGTTGTAAAAGCTTCTCTGGGATCTCCTTTGTTCAGAAATAGCAGACTTATATGGCTTTGGCGTTGCTTTTTGGTAATTAGAAGGCCGCTAAATGCTGCTGCGCACCACACGTTAATTATGCCCAGCAGTGAAGGGGTTAAATTAGGTAGCTTGTAGGGAGCTTGCAGGGTTAATTTTAGAGATCAGCCTCCCACCTGACACATCCCACCCCCTGATCCCTCCCAAACAGCTCTCTTCCCTCCCCCACCCCACAATTGTTCCCGCCATCTTAAGTACTGGCAGAAAGTCTGCCAGTACTAAATAAGAGTTTGTTTTTTTTAAATAAAAATGATAAAATATTTTTGCTGTGATGGACCCCTGCCTTAGCCCCAACCTCCCTGATCCCCCCTCCAGCTCTCTAACCCTCTCCCCTACCTAATTACCGCCATCTTGGGTACTGGCAGCTGTCTGCCAGTACCCAGTTTGGCCCCAAAAAAACCCCAAAAAGTATTTTTATTTTATTTTTTACTTAAAAACTATTTCTGTAGTGTAGCAGCCCCCCCCACAATACCCCCACCCCCACCTCCTCCCCCTCCCAGATTCTTTTATATTTAAAAAAAAATTTCCCTTTTTTTTTTCCCTTTCTGCCCTCATTCATTGGTGTCAGTGAGGCTAATGGGTGCACGTGCACGCGCGCGCCCTGTGCACGCGCACATGCACGCTCACGTGCACGCACGCGCGCATCTGCATCGGAGGCTTGTAAAGTGGTATTGCAGGATGCCTCCATATCGAGGCATCACTGCAATACCCTCAGAGCTGCTGGAAGCATTTGTGATCGCTTCCAGCACTCTGTTAGACAACTGACGTACCAGGTACGTCCATTGTCATTAACTGTTAGTTTTTGAATGACGTACCTGGTACGTCAGTTGTCATTAAGGGGTTAAACATACATACAGCCTCAGTTTTTATCATATCACCTCTTCCCTTTCTCTCTTCTACGCGATACATATTTAGGCCATTGAGTCTTTTAAATTTTATTTTTTAAACCATGTACCATTTTAGTAGCCCTCTACGGAACCTATTCCAATGTATTTATATCCTTATGGAGATATAGCCTCCAGAACTATAAAAATATGCAGAATCAAGCCTAACTAGTGATCTATAATGTTGCATAAGAGCTTTATTATTTCTGCTGCAAACACCTCTACCAATAAAACCAAGCATTCTACTGGCATAACTCACTGCAATACTACATTGTTTACCAAAATTTAAATAATCTGAATAATCACATTTCTCTTTTGAAACATTCAGTAACGTATCATTGAGTCTTTGAGTAACTTTTGGATTTTTCTTTCCTAAAAGCCAAAGGTTGCACTTTTTGGTGTTAAACTTTAAAGCCCAGTGATTTGTCCAGTCATCTATTTATTTAATATTACTTCTCATTTGGTCCACATCCCCTGAAACATCATCTCATTTATAAATGTTGTATTGTCTGCAAACATACCTTCCCCTATATCCCTCTGCTGTTATCAATGATACTAGTTACTAACTTCTAATACCCTTGTATAGCAACATAACGTATACTACTTCCTGTGCTCCACAGTTGTGGTCTAATCTACAATAACTATTATGCTCTACTAAACAGCTATACTGGTTTAGCTCTGAACTCACATACAACCTACAAATACCCAGTATATATTAGGAATAAAACCTTGATGTTTCATTACATCTATACTTAAGACAGCATTCTACTCACTTATGTTTAAGTCTAGACCAAGGAGATATAGTTTATGAATTAGTTTGTGGTGTGGGGCAGTGTCAGATGCTTTGCTGGAATCTAGATATGCTACAGCAACTGCTCTACCCTGGTCTATGATTAGTCTGACATGATCTTCCTTAAATAAAACCATGCCCTATTTCTTACACATAACTGCGTGTTTAACCCCTGCAAAGTCAGCTCATTACTGGGACCTAACTGAACAGAACTGCTGAGCCAATGACAACAGGCATATGTGTGTAGCCACCAATCACCAGCTATCTCTTAGCAGTGCATTGCTACTCTTAAGCCTATCTAGGTATGTTTTTAAACAAAGGTTAACAAGAGAAAGAACTACATTTCTTTCATGTAATTGGCAACAGTCCATGAGCTAGTGATGTATGGGATATACAATCCTACCAGGAGGGGCAAAGTTTCCCAAACCTCAAAATGCCTATAAATACACCCCTCACCACACCCACAATTCAGTTTTGCAAACTTTGCCTGCTATGGAGGTGGTGAAGTAAGTTTGTGTTTGATTTTCTTCTGTGATATGCGCTTCTAAACATTTTAAAGCCCGATTCCTCTCAGAGTACTGTTTGTCAGAGGGATGTGAAGAGAGTATCACCTATTGATTCTATGGTTTTCCTCATGGGAAATCTTTTCAAAGGTTCTCTGTTATCGGTCATAGAGATTCATCTCCCACCTCCATTTTCAGATCGACGATATACTCTCATATTCCATTACCTCTACTTTTCATTACTTAAGACACTCACAGCTATGGTTTGGCTTTTTATGTATTAATATAAAGTTTTAAATATATGTATTGTACTTATATTTGCCATGAGTCAGGTTTATGCATGTTTTTTTTTTTGCAGACTATCAGTTTCAAAATCGGGAAACATATTTAGGAAGTTAATTTTTCTTACCTGGGGTATAGTCTTTTCTTCAAATTGACTGCTTTTTCATTAATTTTCGTGGGCAAAATTAGGCTTGCGAGGTTGCAAATGCTGATATTTATTGCGTCATTCTTGGCACGAGACTTTTTTGACGCAATGGTACGTTCGGTGATGCAAATTCGTCATTCCGGCATCTTAGTTGACGCCAGGTTTCCTTGCGCAAGGTTGCGTCTGCCATGACGCGAGTTGCGTCATTTCCGGATGTTGTTAGTGGCAAAAAAATTAATTTTGCGTTGCGCGTCATACTTGGTGCCAAATAATTTAATTATTTAAACCCCAATTCCTATATGCCTCTTGCCTTTTTTTATGCTCAGAGGGCTATGTGTTTGCATTTTTTTCCCATTCCTAAAACTGCCATATAAGGAAATTTATAATTTTGTTTTATATGTTGTTTTTTTCTCTTACATTTGCAAGATGTCTCAATCTGATCCTGTCTCAGAAACCAATGTTGGAACCCTGCTGCCTGATAACAGTTCACCAAAGCTAAGTGAATCTGTTGTAAGTTAGCAGAGATTATATCTCCAGCTGTAGTATGTAACAGTTGTCATGATAAGCTTTTACATGCAGAGAATGTATCCATCAGTACTAGTACAATGCCTGTTGTTCCTTCAACATATAATGTACATGATATCCCTGCGAATATAAAAGATTTTATTGCTAATGCGATTCAGAAGGCTTTGTCTGCTATTCCGCCTTCTAATAAACGTAAAAGGTCTTTTAAAACTTCTCATAAAGTTGATGAAATTTCAAATGACCGACAACATACTGAATTATCCTCCTCTGATGAGGATCTATCTGGTTCAGAAGATCCTACCTCAGATATTGACACTGACAAATCTACTTATCTCTTTAAGATGGAGTATATTCGTTCCTTGTTAAAAGAGGTGTTGATTACTTTGGATATTGAGGAAACTAGTCCTCTTGATACTAAAACTAGTAAACGTTTAAATTCTGTTTATAAACCTCCTGTGGTTACTCCAGAGGTTTTTCCAGTTCCTGTTGCTATTTCTGATATGATTTCAAAGGAATGGAATAGGCCTGGTACTTCTTTTATTCCTTCTTCTAGGTTTAAAAAGTTGTATCCTTTGCCAGCAGTTAGATTGGAGTTTTGGGAAAAAATCCCCAACTTTGATGGGGCTATTTCTACTCTTGCCAAACGTACTACTATTCCTTTGGAAGATAGTACTTCTTTTAAGGACCCTTTAGATAGGAAACTTGAATCTTATCTAAGAAAAGCTTATTTATTTTCTGGCTACATTCTTAGGCCTGCTATATCCATGGCTGATGTTGCAGCTGCATCAACTTTTTGGTTGGAAAGCTTAGCGCAACATGAAACAGATCCTGATTTGTCTAGCATTGTTCGCTTGCTTCAACATGCTAATCATTTTATCTGTGATGCTATTTTTTATATCATTTTTGATATCATCATTGATGCTAAATCTATGTCTTCAGTTATTTTAGCTAGAAGAGCTTTGTGGCTCAAATATTGGAATGCTGACATGGTATCTAAGTCTAGATTACTATCTCTTTCTTTCCAAGTTAATAATGTATTTGGTTCTCAGTTGGATTCTATTATTTCAACTGTCGCTGGGGGAAGGGAGTTTTTTTACCTCAGGATAAAAGATCTAAGGGTAAATCTAAAGCTTCTAATCATTTTCATTCTTTTCGACAGAATAAGGAACAGAAAGCCAATCCTTCCAAAGAATCTGGTTCCAATTGGAAACCTTCTTCAAGTTGGAATAAATCCAAGTCTTTTAAGAAACCAAAGCCAGCCCCCAAGTCCACATGAAGGTGCGGCCCTCATTCCAGCTCAGCTGGTGGAGGGCAGATTAAAAGTTTTCCAAAACATTTGGGTAGATTCTGTCCAAAATCAATGGATTCAGAGTATTGTCTCTCAAGGGTATCGAATATGATTCAAAATAAGACCTCCTGTGAGAAGATTTTTTCTCTCACACGTTCCAGCAAATCCAGTGAAGGCTCAGGCTTTTCTGAAGTGTGATTCAGATCTAGAGCTTTCAGGGGTAATCATACAAATTCCGTTTCAGGAACAGGGTCTGGGGTTTTATTCAAATCTATTCATTGTCTCAAAGAAAGAGAATTCATTCAGGCCATTGTGAATCTGCTAATGCGATTCAGAAGGCTTTGTCTGCTATTCCGCCTTCTAATAAACGTAAAAGGTCTTTTAAAACTTCTCATAAAGTTGATGAAATTTCAAATGACCGACAACATACTGAATTATCCTCCTCTGATGAGGATCTATCTGGTTCAGAAGATCCTACCTCAGATATTGACACTGACAAATCTACTTATCTCTTTAAGATGGAGTATATTCGTTCCTTGTTAAAAGAGGTGTTGATTACTTTGGATATTGAGGAAACTAGTCCTCTTGATACTAAAACTAGTAAACGTTTAAATTCTGTTTATAAACCTCCTGTGGTTACTCCAGAGGTTTTTCCAGTTCCTGTTGCTATTTCTGATATGATTTCAAAGGAATGGAATAGGCCTGGTACTTCTTTTATTCCTTCTTCTAGGTTTAAAAAGTTGTATCCTTTGCCAGCAGTTAGATTGGAGTTTTGGGAAAAAATCCCCAACTTTGATGGGGCTATTTCTACTCTTGCCAAACGTACTACTATTCCTTTGGAAGATAGTACTTCTTTTAAGGACCCTTTAGATAGGAAACTTGAATCTTATCTAAGAAAAGCTTATTTATTTTCTGGCTACATTCTTAGGCCTGCTATATCCATGGCTGATGTTGCAGCTGCATCAACTTTTTGGTTGGAAAGCTTAGCGCAACATGAAACAGATCCTGATTTGTCTAGCATTGTTCGCTTGCTTCAACATGCTAATCATTTTATCTGTGATGCTATTTTTTATATCATTTTTGATATCATCATTGATGCTAAATCTATGTCTTCAGTTATTTTAGCTAGAAGAGCTTTGTGGCTCAAATATTGGAATGCTGACATGGTATCTAAGTCTAGATTACTATCTCTTTCTTTCCAAGTTAATAATGTATTTGGTTCTCAGTTGGATTCTATTATTTCAACTGTCGCTGGGGGAAGGGAGTTTTTTTACCTCAGGATAAAAGATCTAAGGGTAAATCTAAAGCTTCTAATCATTTTCATTCTTTTCGACAGAATAAGGAACAGAAAGCCAATCCTTCCAAAGAATCTGGTTCCAATTGGAAACCTTCTTCAAGTTGGAATAAATCCAAGTCTTTTAAGAAACCAAAGCCAGCCCCCAAGTCCACATGAAGGTGCGGCCCTCATTCCAGCTCAGCTGGTGGAGGGCAGATTAAAAGTTTTCCAAAACATTTGGGTAGATTCTGTCCAAAATCAATGGATTCAGAGTATTGTCTCTCAAGGGTATCGAATATGATTCAAAATAAGACCTCCTGTGAGAAGATTTTTTCTCTCACACGTTCCAGCAAATCCAGTGAAGGCTCAGGCTTTTCTGAAGTGTGATTCAGATCTAGAGCTTTCAGGGGTAATCATACAAATTCCGTTTCAGGAACAGGGTCTGGGGTTTTATTCAAATCTATTCATTGTCTCAAAGAAAGAGAATTCATTCAGGCCATTGTGAATCTGAAAATTTTGAATCGTTTTGTAAGAGTGCCAACTTTCAAAATGGTGACTATAAGGACTATTCTGCCTTTTGCTCAGCAAGGTCATTATATGTCCACGATAGACTTACAGGATGCATATCTTCATAATCCGATTCATCCAGACCACTATCGGTTTCTGAGATTCTCTTTTCTAGACAAGCATTACCAATTTGTCGCTCTTCCATTTGGCCTAGCGATAGCTCCAATAATTCTTTCAAAGGTTCTCGGTGCCCTATTCTCTGTAATCAGAGAACAGGGTATTGTGGTGTTTCCTTATTTGGACGATATCTTGGTACTAGCTCAGTCTTTACATTCTGCTGAATCTCACACGAATCAACTAGTGTTGTTTCTTCAAAGACATCGTTGGAGGATCAATTTACCAAAAAGTTCCTTGATTCCTCAGACAAGGGTCACCTTTTTAGGTTTCCAGATAGATTCACTGTCCATGACTCTGTCTCTAACAGACAAGAGACAAATAAAATTGGTTTCAGCTTGTCGAAACCTTTAGTCTCAGTCATTCCCTTCAGTGGCTATGTGCATGGAAGTTTTAGGTCTTATGACTGCAGCATCGGACAAAATCCCCTTTGCTCGTTTTCATATGAGACCTCTTCAGCTTTGTATGCTGAATCAATGGTGCAGGGATTATACAAGGATATCACAATTAATATCCTTAAAATCCAATGTTCGACTCTCTCTGACTTGGTGGTTAGCTCACCATCGTATAGTTCAAGGGGTCTCTTTTGTTCGTCCACCCTGGACTGTAATCACGACAGATGCAAGTCTTTCAGGTTGGGGAGCTGTCTGGGGATCTCTGACAGCACAAGGGGTTTGGAAATCTCAAGAGGCGAGGTTACCAATCAATATTTTAGAACTCTGTGCTATTTTAAGGGCTCTTCAGGTTTGGCCTCTGTTGAAGAGAGAACCATTTATTTGTTTTCAGACAGACAATATCACAACTGTAGCATATGTCAATTATCAGGGTGGGACTCACAGTCCCCTAGCTATGAAATAAGTATCTCACATACTTTCTTGGGTGGAATCCAGCTCTTGTCTATTTTCTGCAGTACATATTCCTGGTGTAGACAATTGGGAAGCGGATTATCTCAGTCGTCAGACTTTACATCCGGGGGAGTGGTCTCTCCATTCAGATGTGTTTTTTCAGATTGTTCAGATGTGGGGTCTTTCAGAAATAGATCTGATGGCTTCCTATCTAAACAAGAAACTTCCCAGGTACTTGCCAGGTCCAGGAATCCTCAGGCGAAGTCGGTGGATGCTTTAGCAGTTCCTTGGTTTTACCAACCTGCTTATATCTTCCCGCCTCTAGTTCTCTCCAAGATCATCATGGAACAATCGTTTGTGTTTCTGGTAGCTCCTACATGGCCTCAAAGGTTCTGGTATACGAATCTTGTCCGGATGTCCAGTTGCCAACCTTGGTCACTTCCTTTAAGACTAGACCTTCTGTATCAAGGACCGTTTTCCCATCAGAATCTCAAATGGTTAAAATTGAAGATATGGAAATTGAACACTTAGTGCTTAATCCTAGAGGTTTCTCTGACTCAGTGATTGATACTATGTTGCAGGCTCGTAAATCTGTTTCTAGGAAGATTTATTATAGAGTTTGGAAGACTTATATTTCATGGTGTTCTTCTCATAAATTCTCCTGGCATTGTTTTAGAATTCCTAGAATTTTACAGTTTCTTCAGGATGGTTTGGAAAACGGTTTGTCTGCAAGTTCCTTGAAGGGACAAATAACTGCTCTTTCTGTTTTATTTCACAGAAAGATTGATATGCTGCCTGATATTCACTGTTTTGCGCAGGCTTTGGTCCATATCAAGCCTGTCATTAAATCAATCTCTCCTCCTTGGAGTCTTAATTTGGTTTTGAAGGCTTTACAGGCTCCTCCTTTTGAGCCTATGCATTCTTTGGCTATTAAACTACTTTCTTGGAAAGGATTGTTCCTTTTGGCTATCTCTTCTGCTAAAAGAGTTTCCGAATTATCTGCTCTCTCTTGTGAGTCTCCTTTTCTGATTTTCCATCAGGATAAGGCAGTTTTGCGGACTTCATTTAAATTTTTACCTAAAGTTGTGAATTCTAACATTAAATGGGAAATTGTTGTTCCCTCTTTGTGTCCTAATCTTAAGAATTCTTTGGAGAGATCCTTACACATTCTCTGGATGCTGTAAGAGCTTTGGAATATTATGTTGAAGCTACTAAAGATTTCAGGAAGACTTCTAGTCTATTTGTTGTCTTTCCTGGTTCTAGGAAAGGTCAGAAAGCTTCTGCCATTTCCTTGGCATCCTGGTTAAAGCTTTTGATTCATCAGGCTTATTTGAAGTCGGGTCAGGCCCCACCTCAGAGAATCACAGCTCATTCTACTAGATCAGTTTCCACTTTGTGGGCTTTTAAGAATTTTGCTTCAGTTGATCAGATTTGCAAAGCAGCAACTTGGTCTATGATGTATTTGCCTCCTCTGAAGCAGTTTTTGGTAGAAAAGTTCTTCAGGCAGCTGTTTCATTTTGATTCCTCTGCTTATGTTTTAAGTTTTTATCTTTTCAATTATGAGAAAAACTAATTTTTTTGGATGTGGATTTAATTTTTTCAGCGGAAAATTGCTGTTTTTATTTTTATCCCTCCCTCTCTAGTGACTCTTCTGTGGAGTACCACATCTTGGGTATTACTATCCTATACGTCACTAGCTCATGGACTCTTGCCAATTACATGAAAGAAAACAAAATGTATGTAAGAACTTACCTGATAAATTAATTTCTTTCATATTGGCAAGAGTCCATGGGACCCACCCTTTTTATGGTGGTTATGTTTTTTTGTATAAAGCACAATTATATTTTCAGTTCCTTTTTTTGATGCTTTTTACTCCTTTTTCTATCACCCCACTGCTTATTCGTTAAACTGAATTGTGGGTGTGGTGAGGGGTGTATTTATAGGTATTTTGAGGTTTGGGAAACTTTGCCCCTCCTGGTAGGATTGTATATCCCATACGTAACTAGCTCATGGACTCTTGCCAATATGATAGAAATTAATTTATCAGGTAAGTTCTTACATAAATTATGTTTTTTTATAATAGAATAAATTATTAAAGGGACATAATACTCATATGCTAAATCACTTGAAACTGGTGCAGTATAACTGTAAAAAGCTGACAGGAAAATATCACCTGATCATCTCTATATAAAAAAGGAAGATATTTTACCTCACAATCTCCTCAGCTCAGCAGAGTAAGTTCTGTGTAAAAAGTTATACTTCACCTGCTCCCAGCTGCAGGTAAAAATAAAAAAAAAATGAAGAAATGAACAGCAGCCAATCAGCATCAGCAGTGCTGAGGTCATGAACTCTTACTGTGATCTCATGAGATTTGACTTAACTCTCATGAGATTTCATAGTAAGCTTCCTTTACCTGATTGGTGAAATAATATGAGAGTTCACAAGGCTCATCCCCTAAGCTGTCCTAGGACAGACACACTAAAATGCTGCTTAGAAATCCTTTACAATGGGAGGTGGCTACTGAGGAACTTTTGAGGAAAAATATCTTTCTTTTTTACATAGAGATGTTCAGGAGATATTTTCTAGTCAGCTTTTTACAGCTATGCTGCATCACTTTCAAGTGTTTAAACATTTGGGTATTATGGCCCTTTAAGTCTCTTAAAACAACATGATCTATCTGAACCATAAGAGTTTAATTTGACTTTCATGTCCCTTTAAAGGAAAATGTCTGTATCGACTACCTGTAAAACCTGGTTTACTAGAATTACGAAACATCACCAAATATGTGTATTTTTTTTATGAAATATACATTAAAAATGCAGCTATGACTAGGATAAGTTTCAAAACTTTTGTAATGTTATTTCAAGGTACTTTCTTAAATTATGAGTTGTTCAGAGTTTTATGTTTAGTATGCTTGTGTAAAGGGACATGAACATTTTTTTTCCTCAAATGATTCAGATAGAACATACAGTTTTAAACAACTTTTCATTTAACTTATCTTATCAATTTTGCTTCTCTTGGTGTCCTTTATTGAAGGAGCAGCAATATACTACTGGGAGCTAGTCAAACACATTGTTAAGTCAATGACAAGAGACATATGTGTACAGCCACCAATCAGCAGCTAGCTCCCAGCTCCTGGGCCTACCTAGGTATGCTTTTCAACAAAGAATATTAACCTTTTCCTGACGGAACTTATTTGACTACATTGGAAAAAAGTTCTGATGTAAATAAATAAGTAAAAATTTAAATAATGCGATCGTGTGATTTCAATGATGGCTGGGATCAGGTCAGGGGGGAGTGCCTATGATGCTAGGGTCAGCCAAACGGCTAGGACGTTCCATGCCGTCCTAACAGTGCTAAAGCCCAGCACAGTTAGCAGGCAAGGAATGTCCCAACAACGGGAAGGGGTTAAGAGAACAAAGCATATTAGATAACAGAAGTAATTTGGGAAGTTATTTAAAATTGTATGTTAGGTCTGAATTTTAATTAAAAAAGGCTAATAGGTCATTAAATTCATTTTACATATAGTCTACATTAGCAATCAAGGACGGTCTTGCCAAAAATATGCATACAAATAATTTAAAAGCATTCGAAACTGCAATGTGTGGCAACCTTTTTTGCATTGTTTTTCCATCCAGAGACATATTGTTTGTAAAGCTCCTTGGTATGTTTATCTCATTTCTTTTGCAGTGCTCAGGTAGGAGCTCATAATCTAAGTAATCATAATCTATTCTAAGATATTGCATAGTCAGGTTTCCATCTGGCAGCATGCACTATTGCCTTGCTGGGTCAGTGAAAACAGAATAATCAGAGTAACATTTTAGGAAAAGCAGACAAAATAAAGCACAATAATTTGAATTGAACATTAATTAAAATAACAGTCTCTAATAAGGAGTACTCCCACAGCTGTATTGGTGGATAGATGTGACAAACATAAATGCTTTTTTATTTATCCCCAAAACATTAAAAAGGCGCTACATTCAAATATATATGCCAGGAGGTGGGTAAACTTTATAGGGTCGTGTGACTCGTGCTGCAACTTTACTTCCTGGTTACCAGATAAGATTTTCATGTTTGGGCTGAGAGATCCGGAGGCTAATTCTGTTTGTGGGTCCGCTGAGTATAAAAAAGCTGCATACAGCACACACCTTACAACACAGACAAATATCAGACACGATAGAACAAAAGGTGCAATAGGCAGTCAGGTGCAGGAGACGGCCACACCCACACACTATCCCACTGCTGCGCCTTGTTAAACTAACAGTATGCATAGGAGCAGCCGCCTGTGCACTTCTAGGTTTCATCCTGTCGCACACGCAAGTTAATATGCACCGGGCACCATCAGCAGGATGACCCGTCAAACGGCGTGAGGACAGATGGAAGGAGCCTTAAACGTAACCGGGGAGGAAGAGCCAGGCCATGGGCTGTGGAACTGGGACTATCTGATCACCTGCTTCGCTCAGGAGAGAGTTTGCGTGTCTTTTGGGTTGTGGCTCCTGTCCTTCCTGTTCTGGTTCACGTCTAGCATCCTGTAATCCAAATCTCTTATTCTTCTTAACGCTTTACAGGGCATAGGCAGATCTGTTCTGTGCCTCGTGTTGGTAAAACATTTTATATAACAGCTGCCAATGTGCTCTATAATGTAGGATGGACCCAGGACATTCTTAGTGATTCCCTCCTAGGGAAAAAGAAGTTGCAGTTGGTTTACAAATAATCATTTAGTGATGTTTACATTTAGAAATCGTAGCTGCTATTCGTCAGAGTATTTTAAAATCTCTATTAATAATGTCATGTGACTTTATACATCTGAGGCGGATATAGAGATCTGAGGAAAGTGTAGCTCTGTAGGGAGAGGATTGTCAGTATTTGTGCAGGGAAGTGCTGAAAGTGCATCCATCAGGCACTGTGATACAATATCAAGAGGTTCCAATGTATTTGAACCAAAACAAACCAATCCTTAAAGGGACAGTCTAGTCAACATTTAACTTTCATGATGCATATAGGACCTCTAATTTTAAATTACTTTTATCATTACATTTTCTTAGTTGAAAACTAAACCTTGGTAGGCTCATGCTTATTTCTAAGCCCTAGATTGGCACCTCCTTATCTGAATGCATTTGAGTTTTACACAGTTAGTGGATGTTAGTTCATGTGTGCCATATAGATTACATTGTGCTTACACCCTTGGAGTTACTTGTGAGAGGGTACTGATTGGCTAAAATGCATGTCTGTCAAAATAACTTAAAGGGACACTGAACCCCAAAAAAATATTTTGTGATTCAGATAGAGCATGCAATTTTAAGCAAATTTATAATTTACTCCTATTATCAATGTTTCTTCGTTCTCTTGCTATCTTTATATAAAAATAAGGCATCTAAGCTTTTTTCTTGGTTCAGAACTCTGGACAGCAGTTTTTGATTGGTGGATGAATTTATCCACCAATCGGCAAGGACAACCTAGGTTGTTCACCAAAAATGGGCCTGCATCTAAACTTACATTCTTGCATTTCAAATAAAGATATCAAGAGAATAAAGAACATTTGATAATAGGAGTAAATTAGAAAGTTGTTTAAAATTGCATGCTCTATCTGAATCGCAAAATAAATAATTTGGGTTCAGTGTCCCTTTAAATAAGGGGACAGTCTGTAGAGGCTTAGATACAAGGGAATCAGAGGTAAAAAGTATATTGATATAACAGTGTTGGCTATTCAAAACTGGGGATTGGGTAATAAAGGTATTATCTATCTTTTTAAACAATACAAATTCTGGAGCAGACTATTCCTTTAAAAGAAACTTCAGGCAGAGAATTAAACCCTTAAAGGGACAGTCAACACCAGAATTTTTGTTGTTTTAAAAGATAGATAATCCCTTTTATTACAAATTCCCCAGTTTTGCATAACCAGCAATGTTCTATTAATACACTTTTTACCTCTGTGATTAATTTTGTTTTTAAGCATCTTCTGACAGTCCCATGATCACATGACGTTTTATTATCTGTTGATTTTCATTTTAGCCAATTAGTGCAGTGTCTGCCACAATCCACGTGCGTGATCACAATGTTATCTATATGAATCACATGATCTAGCTCTCCCCTGTTGTGAAAAGCAAATAAAAAAAGCATATGATAAGAGGTGGCCTTCAAAGGCTTAGAAATTATCATATGAGCCTACCTAGGTTTATCTTTTAACTAAGAATACCAAGAGTACAAAGCAAAATTGGTGATAAAAGTAAACTGGAAAGTTGTTTAAAATTACATGCCCTATTTAAAACAAAGTTTTTTTTTTTTTTTTTTTTTGAGTTTACTGTCCCTTTAATAATATGGGTAGTTTTGCACGTTAAAGAGCTAAACAAATTTTAACTAGGAGTATTTTTACAATATACTTAGATTAGTAAAAGGTATTACAGTTTCAGCAGCATATGCACGTATACAATCTGTGACTCGAGGATCTGGATCCAAACACCATGTCTGCTACGTGTAATTGTGGCAGTGAGGACTTAGTGATGGTAAATTCTAGCATTTCAAAAATATTAGGTTTTACCATCACTAAAAATAAAGGCAACCTTTATTCATTAGTTTAAACAACAACTGATGAATAGGTACCTACTTTATTTTGCTACAGCTTCAGCGCTAACCTGAGCGCCTCAGGCTGCCCACAGCACAGCTCCATTTTGCAATGAGGTGATGTTCCCACCTTGTAGCCAATAGCTGTGCTTCCCACGGCATAATGCCATAGGGTAATCACGGTTATTGCTAAGAGGGGGAAAACGTCACCTCATTGAAAAAACTTGGCTGTGCTGTGGGCGGCCAGAGGTTACTTAGGTTAGCTCTAAAGCTGCGGCGAAATAAAGGTACCTATACTTTAGGATTTTTTTTTTAAACTAATGAATAAAAGGCCACCTTTCTTTTTAGTGATGATAAATCCTAGTGTTTTAAAAACACTAGAATTTACCATTACTTTGTCATACAAGCCACCTCTGGCTCTGAGAAGTTGTGGTGTATGCTGGTACACCGGCCACTCACAACATATTTGCGTATACTCCTGCAACAGTAATAACTTTTTAGTTGAAGCATTTTTGCTAATGAAAGTATAATGTTCCTATGTACATTCCAATTTTGATCTTTATTCCGTTCATGTAAACCAGAATTCCTGTTTACTTTATTTTATATACCTCCAAGCACTATAGATCTTTAAACACAAAATACCCTTTTATCTACAGTCTATGTAACACATTTATAGGTATCTTTTGAAACAATTTAAATATTTTAAAATAATTGCGAAAACCTATTGTTTAAAAGGGACACGAAACCCAAAGTTTTTCGTTCATGATCCAGATACTACTTTACAATTTACTTCTATTATAAAATAAAAGGTGCTTCATTTTCTTGTCATCCTTTGTTGATGGAGCAGCAATGCACTACTAAGAATGGATCAACACCTCTGCTAAGCCAATGACTAAAGGCATGTGTGCAGCTAGCTTCCAGTAGTGCATTGTTGCTCCTGAGCCTACTTAGCCATGCTTTATAACAAAGCTACAAAGTCAATTAAATAATAGAAGTAAATTTGAAAGCTGTGTAAAATGGCATGCTCTTACTGAATTGTGAAATACACGGTTTGATTTTATGTCCATTTAAAAATAATTCACTTATATATTCTGTAATACGTAAGTGATTTTAAAAGCAATGCATATGTAAGTAGAAGTGTATGTATATGTGTGTGTGTATGTGTGTGTATATATATATATATATATATATATATATATATGTGTGTGTATTTACCCTATATTTTATGTTCAGGGATCCTTTAGACTCCTAATACATGAGTGTTTTTACTTTATTTTTAAATTTATAGTATGGCAGTGAAGGGTATATACTGATCTAGCATTTGCGACATCTGCTGATAAATCACAATACTCCCATGACATCATTAATTATCATTAAACTCTTCCACTCCCTGATGCAAACTTTGAATTATAAACTATTTTTAAAAAAAGCTATGGTCACCCTGATTGGTTTGTGGGGCTGTGGGAACAGCGGGTCAAAACCAGTTGGTTCCCTGCACATGCACTATTATCTGAGCTATCTGCAGATAAGCACACAGATCTTTACACAACATGTATAGTATGTATATTCATACCATATGGTATTTTAAAAAGGACAAAGTTCAGTCCTCATAGATTTCCTTTAATTAATTAAAGTAAAACATATTATGTAACCATCATTTATTTTGTTTTCTTTTTTAATTGTTTCCCTCCCTAAAAAGAAAAGAGCTCAAATTAGGTAACCTAAGTGTGCTGCAAAACTGAGTTGACCTGGATATGTTGTGCAAAGTGTTCTAGGTTTTAAATATGTTTTACACGTTTTTTTTTTAATCTTTTGCAACTCTATGCTTAAAGGGACAGTCTAGTCAAAATTAAACTTTCATGATTCAGATAGGGCGTGTAATTTTAAACAACTTTCCAATTTACTTCTATTATCTAATTTGCTCAATTCTTTAGATATCCTTTGTTGAAGAAATAGCAATGCACATGTTTGAGCCAATCACACGAGGCCTCTGTGCAGCAACCAATAAGCAGCTACTGAGCATATCTAGATATGCTTTTCAGCAAGTAATATCAAGAGAATGAAGCAAATTAGATAATAGAAGTATAATTTATAAAATACACACTATGATGCAGAGCAAGTAGGTTGACTTTACATGCACTTTAAAAATAAAAGCCCTTACCTGCATACTGGGAGACTGTCTGCCAATACGTAAGATGGTGGTGACCAGGGGGGTGGGAGGGAAAAGAGTTTTGGAACGATCAGGGTGTGGGAGGGGTAATCCCAACACTGAGCAAATATTAAAATTACACGATAACTGATTAACCCCTTCACTGCCAGGAATTTCAGGAGTGTAGTGTGCAGCAGCAATTAGCAGGCTTCTAATAGCAAAAACCAATGAGACATGCATGTCTGCTGTTTCTGAACAAAGGGGATCCCAAACAACCATTTTTTATGGATATAGGGGCGTGATACACTTAAGGGATATAATTTAATTTTAAGGGTTACAGAATTTTCCAATATATTACTAAATAGTACAGATTTTCAGATTATTACTGAGTCCATTTTAACCGATGTATACAAGTGCAAAGAAAAAATGATAAAACTTATTATGTGAATATAACAGTGTGAAGGAAAAATTTAAACCGTTTAGAAGTTAGTTATACCTTTTGAAATAGTTTTATACTGCTATTTATTAGTGTATTGGTAAAAAGATTACCAAAAAGTGCCTGGTTTTTTTTACAATGTATGTGACGGCGTGTTGCCTAATAACGAACCTAAGTGATTCAGAGGAAATGTGTCTCTAATCCATAATAGTGCGCTAATAGTGTAGATTTTCTATGTGAAGGATTTTTGGTGAAAATAATTTTGTGCAGTTTATGATGTAGATTTCCTATAGTCTACAATCAGCTGAATAATTTTTGTGAAAATAATATTGTATAGATGCTATGTAGCTGAATTCATAAATTAAAATATATAAAAAACATATAAAAACAATAATAAATGACTTTAGATAGTGAGATTAAATTAACATAAAATGTATTTAAAATATATTGCAAAAAAACAATCCTCGTACTTGGTAATTACCACTTATTGTCAATATATCTCTGGGACGTCTCCCAGATTCAATTTGAGTATTCAGATAAACATATAAAGACCCTGTATATGTAGAACTGTTGCATGTAACTAAAAATGAACACAAGATAAAATTAGCGGAGAGTCCGTTTTAAAATCTCAAAAAGAACTCCAAATGTCTATTTGGCTTGGAATAGCTCCTATTTTTATATAAGGATTGAGAAGCTCAAAGCAGTTTGAGTTATAGTTTACTGCTTATAATTTACTTAGTACCGCTCTTAGTGCTATGCACGCGGTACAAGAGGTATGTATTTGTTGAAAGCAATGTTAAGATATATCTTGCTCTATAGAAGATATATAGACGACCTGTTAATTATATGGGAAGGGACTCAAGAAGGGCTAATCAATATGTTCGAGAACATGAACAAAAATACTTGGGGTTTAAATTTCACTTCAAATTGGAGTAAGGATACAATAATCTTTTTAGACTTAGAAATAATGGTCAGTGAAAACAAATTAGAGACAAAAACTCATTTTAAAAAAACTGATGCAAACAATTATGTACATTCAAAAAGTTGCCATTTAGACATATGGAAACAGAATATCCCATTAGGTCAATTTCTCCGCATAAAAAAGAATTGTTCAAGGCCTTTTGACTTTGAAGAACAGGCAGAAAAGTTAGAAAATAAATTTTTAGCCAGAGGATATAAATCTGAAATCACAAAAAAAGCACTGAATAAAGCTAAAAACACAAATAGGGATGGTTTACTCACATATAAAGAAAAACTACCCAAAAATACAGAAAAAATTGAAGTACCATGCAGACCATAACATCAAAAAAATCATTAAAAAATATTGGCATATAATAAGGGAAGACGAAATAATAGGAGATAAAATTTCAGAAAACCCAAAATTTATCTTTAAAAAAGCGAGTAATTTGAAATCTATTCTGGCCCCCAGTGACCTTAAACAACCAAGGATAGGCCAAAAAGATCTAATGGGTAAAAATATAAGGGGTTTCTTCCCATGCTACTCCTGTAAGGCCTGCAATCATAGTAAAAAAATAACTAACTTAAAAATAAATAATTCAGAAGAAATTTTTCAAATAAAAGATATTATAAGATGCACAACAAAAATGTAATCTATATCCTAAAATGTTCGTGAAATTTATTTTACTTTGGGGAAACTAAAAGAATGTTAAAAGATCGAATTAGGGAGCATCTGAATAATATAAAAAATGGAATGGATAACACCTACCTTTACAAACATTTTAAGAATGTACACAAAGGGAACAATAAAGACCTGACATACTGGGGAATAAAAAAAGTATAAAGACACTGGAGAGGAGGGAATATGGAAAAAAAGTTGTTGAGAAAAGAAGCTGAGTTAATATATCAATACAATACCCTTTCCCCGTTAGGTTTAAATTCTGAATTAGATCTGTCCCCATTCCTCTTTGAGTTATAAAATTCCAAATAAAAATTAATAAACATATTCCATATACAGTAGGAAATAAAAAATTTCTTCCACATACACACTTTTAAAAAAAATGTTATATACATATCATAGGATGAAACATATAATGAGAAAAATTTCTTTGTCCATCACTATAGGTTAACGTATAGATTGAGGCATTAATAACTGGATGTATCATACTAACATCAAGATATATTAGTCTCATGATTATGGGAATAAAAAACAACTAATGGAACTAAGAATATAACCATTAATTACTAATAAGAGAAGGTGTTCTAACTTTATTTAGTCACTAAACACACACAAGCTGATTCAGCTTCATAATTTTCCTCAAATGAATAATGATAAGGCTTTTTAAGATAAGATAAAAAAAATGCATTATAGCTACATAATAAAACTATGTCTCTTCTAATAGAAAAATCACAGAACAGTACAATGATACATATATAACGACTAAGCAGTGATACATATGTAACGATTATACAGTGATACACATCAATACCACCTTAAAGAAATAAAGCCTAAAAAAAGAAAATTCGAACCAGAAAAAATAGAAACATTTAATTTCTGATTTTTTACAATTAATGTGGATCAAAATTACCTGTTAAGTATATAAAAAATTATAAAACAACCAAGTTAAACTACTTCTATATGAGGAAACTCCAGGAACAAGAACGGAGTAACTATGGAAAGATCAGACAATCCAATTTACACACAATCAAGAAACAACCAATAAGGATCAAGCAGGACATTTAAAAAGAGAAAAACTACTAGTCACCAGCATCTTGATAAAGCTCTGAGAAGAACGAAACGCGTCGAGCTGTGACTTATTTTATCTATGAACTTACATCCACATCATATCTGAATATATAGATTAATAAAATAACCCGGGTTATTCAATTTTCTACATCTCTATCCCACCAACTACTTGGGGAATTGCTAAAGATCTTCACTACCAACTGCATGCATAAGCACTAAGTGCAGTTGTTTTTTTCACTAAGGAATACAAAGTGCCAGTATATGGAACAGCGATTTAACTGCCATTGCAAGACAACCTCCCACGGAGGAGTGTGACGTCAGACGCCGAAGAAAAACAACGGAGTGAGAGAACATCATGGAGAAACAGTAAGCGGCCACAATAGTGCTGTCTGCCATAACAGTAAGAACTGTAAGTAAAACTAATCTGATACGAACTGGGACACTTTTGATTGAAAAGGTGAACGTACAATAATCCTTATCTTTCTGGAGTTCATAATAAGTCATTTGATTTACCGCGTGCACAGCACCAAGAGCGGTATATGAACTTTTAACTGTTTTAAACCACATACTGAAAAAGCTCCAAGCAAAAGTGTCTGTAACAGATATATCTTAACATTGCTTTCAACAAATACATAGTTACTTCTTTACCTCTTTTACCGCGTGCATAGCACTAAGAGCGGTACTAAGAAAATTATAAGCAGTAAACTATAACTCAAACTGCTTTGAGCTTCTCAATCCTTATATAAAAATAGGAGCTATTCCAAGCCAAATAGACATTTGGAGTTCTTTTTGGGATTTTAAAACGGACTCTCCGCTAATTTTATCTTGTGTTCATTTTTAGTTACATGCAACAGTTCTACATATACAGGGTCTTTATATGTTTATTTGTTTATCTGAATACTCAAATTGAATCTGGGAGACGTCCCAGAGATATATTGACAATAAGTGGTAATTACCAAGTACGAGGATTATTTTTTAGCAATATATTTTAAATAAATTTTATGTTAATTTAATCTCACTATCTAAAGTCATTAATTATTGTTTTTATATATTTTTTTATATATTTTTATTTATGAATTCAGCTACATAGCATCTACACAATATTATTTTCACAAAAATTCTTCAGCTGATTGTAGACTATAGGAAATCTACATCATAAACTACACAATTATTTTCACCAAAAATCCTTCACATAGAAAATCTACACTATTAGCACACTGTTATGGATTAGAGACACATTTCCTCTGAATCACTTAGGTTCGTTATTAGGCAACACGCCGTCACATACATTGTAAAAAAACCAGGCACTTTTTGGTAATCTTTTTACCAATACACTAATAAATAGCAGTATAAAACTATTTCAAAAGGTATAACTTCTAAACGGTTTAAATTTTTCCTTCACACTCTGTTATATTCACATAATAAGTTTTATCATTTTTTCTTTGCACTTGTATACATCGGTTAAATTGGACTCAGTAATAATCTGAAAATCTGTACTATTTAGTAATATATTGGAAAATTCTGTAACCCTTAAAATTAAATTATATCCCTTAAGTGTATCACGCCCCTATATCCATACAAATTCTTCTGATTATTCACATATATATAAGCTGGAAGGAGCTTATATTTATAGGGAGTTTGGGATTTAACAGCTCTAGCGCTCTATTCACTCTAAACTAAATAACCATTTTTTATGACTGCACTAAAAATTTCAGTGAAAAAACCCAAATTTGCTAAAACATTTGTTATATGATTTGTATCTGGCAGACAAATAGTGGCATCAATCGCCATTTTTCAAGGCTGTCATCAGGCCTCCCTAACAGATCAGATTTTCAGGATTACCTTGGATGAAATCCGGTAATATAACCATGTTTACTGATCAGCTGATTATTTCACCTGTACTCTAGTTCAGATATCCTCAAAATCTGGCCTGTTAGGGAGGCCTGCGGGCAGGTTTGAAAACCAGTGGTCTAGATCAATACCTTGGGTTGTCTACTTAAAATATATTTATAATTTTGATAGGTAAATAACAAATCTACAAAAAGGTTTTTTAGTAAAGCTCACCTAGAGTAAGAATAATGAATACTATAGTGCAACCTAGAAAGACATATTTAGAAAAAGCAAAAAGAAAGAAGATTCCACTTCTGTCTGTGAGTATGCAGTCAGAAGTGGCAAAGTGTCCCAATACAAAGATTCTTGGTGCTTGCTTTCAAACGGGGTAACTCTCCCCTTTAACCCCGCTCAAGGGGAGAGTTACCCCGTTTGAAAGCAAGCACCAAGAATCTTTGTATTGGGACACTTTGCCACTTCTGACTGCATACTCACAGACGGATGAGGATCACGCTGTTTCAAACACAAGTATGCCGCTCGATGCGGCTGGTATGTGATTACCTGTCTATGATGAGTTGTGATGTGCTTACGAAGCATATATTTGCAAAGTGACTTTATACAGTTTGTGGTTTTCTGTTTATTAAGAGAACATGCACCAATGAAACGTGTATAGTACTTATATTTTCTTACTGCAACTGAGTTCTTGTTACAGAGACTGTGCTTTATTATTTTTGCAATACTAAAAGGAATGAACTTTGCTTTACTGCATGGCTGCTACTATTCACACAGAACATCTGGATGTTTGGACAGGAATGAGCCTTATGAGTTTAACATATTATTTTACATAGCACTGACGAACTTTTGCAATAACGCTATAACTCTTGCTTTATGACATCTGGCTTACTCAACTAACTGCATGATTTCAAAGCTTGGTTCCTGTGCAATTCCTGCTCTATGACGGTTGGCTTATGCAATTAACTGCATGTATCCTAAGGTTTGCTCCAACATTCAGTTAAATTTGGGAATTACAGTCTCTGGACTCATATGGTGCACCTTAATAACAAGTTGAGAACTTCCTGCTGCTTTTTATGAGTGTGAATGTGTTTGTATGGTTGATTTATTGTATGTATTGAATTGTACATTTCATGATGTAATATATATTTATATATAAAGATTTATTGTTTTTGCATTGAGCCTTCTGGTCTTGTGTCTATATGTGCTTTGTATCCTAGACTTTGAGATTGCACTTATTTTGTGGAATCTTCTTTCTTTTTGCTTTTTTATAAATAACAAATCTCTCTGTTTAAACGGAGTGATCGCAAAAATCCAAAAAATTCTCTGGTATGCCACCGAAAACCAGTAATAACTTTTACTACAAGCATGTTGCTAATGAAAGTATATTGCAAAAATACCTTTAAATATTGACCTTTCTATCCCTTTAATTGCTAAATTATAATTGTATACTGTATATGAAAAATAATTAAAGCACTTAAAGTATTACCTGTTTGAGGCTTTAAAACTGCTGCAAAATGTCCCAGCTTCCATACTTTCTACACCACCAACCTGCCCGGGAATCAAACTACCTATATGGTGCCTAAAACCTGATGCCATGCGCAACGCCATCTATATGTTCCGTACACGTTTATAACTGACGTTAATTAAGTGTGCAGCGCTATAGAGAACAGATTATATAAAAAAAAGTCACAATTCAGTTTTTCAACATTCATTCTGAGGTGAATGTTTTCAACGTTAATAACGCCTGCTTACTGTGTATTTAACTTTAGCGCAACCAGTATTTTCTCGCAATAGGTCGTGTAAAATATTACTGGAGATAATATTGCCCTGTAAATTGATTTTTAAATGATTTGAAATAATATATTTACGCCTGATATTTTAAAACTGTATTTTCTATTTCAGACATTTTTACTTGCGATGCAAACGAAAGTCCAGCTATGAGGAATCTGTGTTTTGGGATATTTATGCCTTTTTTGGCTCCATGTGTAATACCATTGGGGCCCTTCTATCAAAGCAGCTCACTATCCAGGTGGGTTGCACAGAGTAGAGTTTGTCAAATTAAACTGTTTGTGTATTATTTGCATTTGACTGACTTTTTTTTATATTTACAATCAATTCAAATGTAACCACACCACTAAATCTTAAAGGGACATTAAACACAAAGGGCTTGATCACATATGCAGCTTTGCCAATTTTTTGCAGACTCTAGCAGTCTGTGCCGCATACAAGTTCCGCGCATATATTTTACCCGTTGCCCGCATTTTTTACTCTCATAAACTAGCATAGAACCGGCGTTGCGAGTCAGTGTCTTATATTCAGCACAAGGATTTACAAGGCGAGAATGGAGAAGTTTTACTCCATTTTCACCTCGCCACACATAGGCAGGTGCAGCAAGCCTTGGGCTGAGTATATCAGCACCGTAACTCCCTAGAAGCCTTAACAAACACTTAGCACATTTGCAATATCCACCCCTAATCCGCAATCCCCCCCACTGCAATAACTAATAAATATATTTGCCCCTAATCTGCCAACCCCAACATCGCAAAGCATCTAATAAATGTATTAACCCCTAATCCACCAACCCCCACATCGCAAACTACATAATAATTAACCCCTAATCCGCAATCCCCCCCAACACAAACGACTAACCTATTAACCCATAAACCGCCAATCCCCCACAATGCAAAGTATCAATCTAATAACTAAGCCCCCTAACCTAACACCCCCTAAATTAACACCAATTAAACTACAACTTTTTTTTTTTTTAGATTAGGGCTTTTTTTTTTTTAATAGCACTAAAAGAGCTGATTGCCCTTTTAAGGGCAATGTCCATACAAATGCCACTTAAGTTTTTTTTGTTTTTGTTTGTTTTTTTTTTAGAGTTAGTTTTTTTTTATTGTGGGGGTTTTTTACTGTTAGGAGATAATTGGTTTAATTTAAAGTAAAAGAGATGTTAAACTTTAGGGCAATGCCCTACAAAAGGCCCTTTTTAAGGGCTATTGGTAATTTATTCTTAGATTAGTGGGTGTTTTTATTTTGGGGTGGCTTTTTGGTTTTTATAGGGGGTATTAGATTAGGTTTAAATATTTTTATTTTTGATTAAAAAAAAATCCTGTAATCCCCTTTTTTTTTTTTTTTTTTTTATTTATTTAATCTTAGTTTTTTATTTTGCGTAAGGGTAGGATTTTTATTTTTAGTAATGATAGTTTAATTTAGTTTTCTTAATTTTTGGTAAATGTTTATTGATTTTAAATGTAGATAGTCTTTTTTTATTTTATGTAATTGGGGGTTAACTTAGGGGGTGTTAGGTTAGAGGGCTTAATGATTGATACTTTGCGTTGTGTGTGGTTTAGGGGTTAATAGGTTATTTAGGTAGATTGTGTTGGGGGGTTTGCAGATTAGGGGTTAATAGTGTAATTTGATACTTTGCGTTGTGGGGGGTGGATCAGGGGTTAATAACTATTATGTAGTTTGCGATGTCGGGGGTTGGCGGATTAGGGGTTAATAATTTTATGTAGATTGCGATGTGGGGGTTGGCGGTTTATGGGCTAATATCTTTATTAGTAAATTGCGATGTGGGGGGATGGTGGATATAGGATTTTGATGTGTTGGTTTAATTTTCGGGTGGAGGGTTAGATTTTTAAGTTATTTTTTTTTTTTTTTTTGAGGTTGTGCGTGAACAATACAATTTATGTGAAATAACATAACGTATCATAAAACAAACATAAATGATACATTTCCTTTTGACTACTGCCATATAGATATATAAAATTCACATCATAGGCAATGCTATGCAGAAGAATGGAACCTCTTTCACTTTTTTTTTTTTTTTTTTTTTTTTTTTTTTTTTATTTATTTAATCTTAGTTTTTTATTTTGCGTAAGGGTAGGATTTTTATTTTTAGTAATGATAGTTTAATTTAGTTTTCTTAATTTTTGGTAAATGTTTATTGATTTTAAATGTAGATAGTCTTTTTTTATTTTATGTAATTGGGGGTTAACTTAGGGGGTGTTAGGTTAGAGGGCTTAATGATTGATACTTTGCGTTGTGTGTGGTTTAGGGGTTAATAGGTTATTTAGGTAGATTGTGTTGGGGGGTTTGCAGATTAGGGGTTAATAGTGTAATTTGATACTTTGCGTTGTGGGGGGTGGATCAGGGGTTAATAACTATTATGTAGTTTGCGATGTCGGGGGTTGGCGGATTAGGGGTTAATAATTTTATGTAGATTGCGATGTGGGGGTTGGCGGTTTATGGGCTAATATCTTTATTAGTAAATTGCGATGTGGGGGGATGGTGGATATAGGATTTTGATGTGTTGGTTTAATTTTCGGGTGGAGGGTTAGATTTTTAAGTTATTTTTTTTTTTTTTTTTTGAGGTTGTGCGTGAACAATACAATTTATGTGAAATAACATAACGTATCATAAAACAAACATAAATGATACATTTCCTTTTGACTACTGCCATATAGATATATAAAATTCACATCATAGGCAATGCTATGCAGAAGAATGGAACCTCTTTCACTTTTTTTTTTTTTTTTTTTTTTGCACAATCTAAACAATTAAAGGCTCATCCGGCAAATTATGTTAATCAGTCCTGTTGAGTATAGTAGATAAAGTCAATACTGTGGTATTATGTAGAAGTAAATGCTAGGGGGGTATTTACTGTTGCGGCATAGGCAAGAGAAACCGCATATGTAGTCCTCCTTATCTAGGCGGTTCATTATGGGGGGGAGGTGGTAGTTTAAAATCTCAGAGTAAATGGGCGGATGGATATATATAATTATTATTATTATTATTATTATTATTATTATTATTATTCTCTATAGATGAATGGCCTGTGTGAGTTACTATAATGGATACGAGTGTTAATAGGAATTGGAAACAGTCTGAAGATAAGGTGTGTGGCTTCCTTAACCCATACAGAAAAAAATATGAATAACTGTTTTACACAAGTATCCTCTTGTATATTTATAGCAGTTATAAGCAGTTTTCTTAGGTTACTCTAAGACAAGCTTGTGACGGATACTCCCGGCTACCCCGACTGGGTAGCTCCGCCAAAAGGGGTCTTGCTTCCTCCCTGCCGACTGCAGCTATGTAGCTGGCAAGTAACCACAGCCTGTATCCACCCCTGATACCCGACAGCATCAGTACCCAGGTTCCCACCCTGTGGCAGACTCCAGCTCCCCAGACTGGGTAGCTCTTCCAGCATGTCCTTCCTCTGCCTGGAACAGGCTGCTATGTAGCTCAGGAAAGTGATTTTAGCTGGAGCCAACCGAAATATCTAGACAGACTAGCATTCAGGTTAAACAGAACTCATTTTATTGAAAACATGCACTCCTTTTATACAGACAGCTCATCTTGATAAGACCCTGGACAATCCCACTATTTTCCCGCCATTCCCGCCCCTCCAGACAGCCCGGCACCTCCATAGGAGCCACAGTGGTGTAGCGGCGGCACTTCCAGTGTGTCATCTTAAAGCTCTCGGTCCACAGATTCCACAGTCCAAAAATCAGTATGATTCGTTACTGGGGACCGGAGTTACAGTCCGTTGAAATTATGGGGTTAGGGGTGTCCAAAACCCCCAGTTCCCAAAGGAGCTCCCCTCCGGCAATTCCACCACCCCTTGTACTCCCAAAAAGAGCGGAGCTCTGGGGCACATGGTTGCTGGAGCGACCTCGGTTAAAGTTTGCGGTTGTTCTGCTGTCCTGTGGCAGCCTGCGAGGGGTTAGGCGGGTGTCCGTTGTGAGGCGGCCGACCGGGAGTTCCAGGAGCCTGGCCAGCCTAGGAGGGTTTTCCTGGTCATAAACCAACTCTTCTCTGAACACAAAAACAAGCCAAAACAAAGCAAAAAACAGCTTCCAGAGATGGTGGTTGCTCTGAGGAGCCCAAAACCACTGAGAAACAACAGGGGTGAAGTTGTAGGGGGGTGGGGGATAGCCTTAGCCGTCTGGTATCCTTGACAAAGCTATATTAGGTATTATGTGTTAATAGCAGATTAGTTATCTGAGGATATTTTGACCTTTAGAGATGTATAAACTGGGAAACACCTATCAAATACTCAGGACCTTTCCCACCCTGGAAGCAAAGCTGACAGAATAACTGAAACTATATTGAGTGTGAACTAGTGCGTATGTGACATATCTTTCAAATCTTTATATACCATTCTAGACTTGGACCTAGATTTAACACCCAAGTTTAATCCGCTCTTAAAACACAAGAATTTGCATGACACCTCTTAGAGGCAGTTTATTTGCTAGGGAAGAGATGTTTGAGGCTATAATAAAAAAAATAAAAAAAAATAAAATAGTGACAGCCTACTATACCGGATGCACAAAAATGTAGTAGCCAGATGTGATTCTGAGGGCTGGAGGCAAGGGATATCTTCCTTATATCGATCTTGAGCAAGGCTGAGTATTCTTGTGTGTATGCTGCCATCTAGTGGACCAGGGAGGATATGAGTAGTATGTTGAATAAAGAAAAACAGCTATTGCTTTTCAAGTGAATGCTGGCTCTATAAATTCAATCTGTACTCTATTCTCTCTATGGTATAGCTACCTAACAACCAAGTTAAAAAATTCTGCATAGAAAGTATACTAGTGTATGTCTGCCTATGATTACAAAAAGAACAATCTTTTAGCTAAACACAACATGAGTGATAATAATAACCATAATGCCCATTGCTAACAGAACTCAAGTGAAAAAGAAAGAACCATAGAAAGAACTATTGACTGTTAAATCACAATCACAATGGGAGCTCCAGTAAATCTTTAAAAAAAAGCCGTTAAGTGGTATCCAGCGTTATGCTTTCAGAGATAACGGTTAAGAACCAGAGTCGCCATTAATATATTTAGCATGGACCTAGAATAAAAAGTTCACATTATACTTATTAAGGAGGGCCATTATCGCAGAAATTATGAAGTTCCTTTCCAGGCATATTTTCTTGCAACAGAATAACCCGTGCAGATCAGGCTTCATTTCCTATCCTATGCCTGTTCTTAATGAATTAATCACCAGCATGAGATCTATTCTTTCACTATTTGCCCTGCAGGGTTTGTGCCATGTTGCGTGGGTCCAATAGTACTTGCTCCGTTTGAAGGAAGTTTGTGCTGATGCTGTTTTTTCTTCCAAATCTCATGGGGGGGGGGGGAACGCTGTATTCGTTAGGCTTTCCTGAGTCATCTGTACAGGTAGAGTACTCTCCTATTATGGTCTTAACGGTAACTCTCGTTGATAAGGATTCGTCAGTAGTCTCCTCAGCCTCATGGTATTTCACCTTCCCAGCTGTTTCTGTACTGGTGTGTGGAAGATGCTGGGGCCCCAAAGCATCTCCGCTAGTATTGTGCAATTAAGCTGGGCTGAAACAAACCTCGACCGAAGTCCCAATGTCCTCCGCAAAGCCAAGAGTCTTGTTGTTATGTTTAAGTATGAACTAGTACCCTTGTTGTTTGCAGGACCACTCAGTCTCACACGTTACCTCGGGTTCACTAAGATCTAACTTGTGGAACCCTGTTATGCTCATAGATCTGAGGGTCACTACTGTAGGATACAGTGTGAAGATGGTATACAAGAGAAATGGAATGAGCTAAACAACAATATAGTATGTAATGTAGGATAACTCCAATTCCAACGTTTAGAGAGAAACTTAATCACTATTCAAAATAGTTGCAGACTCGCATCACAGACATATAAAATATTTACATAGCTTGCACACACACACACTTTAGTTATAGTTGTGCAAGGTAAGTTCATTGGTCATTTACAGCCGGATATAAGTTTTGCAGTAATGAGTATTTCTTCTGTTAAGTGTGATCAGTCCACGGGTCATCATTACTTCTGGGATATTACTCCTCCCCAACAGGAAGTGCAAGAGGATTCACCCAGCAGAGCTGCATATAGCTCCTCCCCTCTACGTCACTCCCAGTCATTCTCTTGCACCCAACGACTAGATAGGATGTGTGAGAGGACTATGGTGATTATACTTAGTTTTATATCTTCAATCAAAAGTTTGTTATTTTAAAATAGCACCGGAGTGTGTTATTATCTCTCTGGCAGAGTTTGAAGAAGAATCTACCAGAGTTTTTGTTATGATTTTAGCCGGAGTAGTTAAGATCATATTGCTGTTTCTCGGCCATCTGAGGAGAGGTAAACTTCAGATCAGGGGACAGCGGGCAGATGAATCTGCATAGAGGTATGTAGCAGTTTTTATTTTCTGACAATGGAATTGATGAGAAAATCCTGCCATACCGATATGTCATGTATGTATACTTTACACTTCAGTATTCTGGGGAATGGTACTTCACTAGAATTACACTGTAAGAAATACATAAAGCTGTTTAATAACTAGAGATTATGTTTAACGTTTTTGCTGGAATGTAAAATCGTTTTCATTTACTGAGGTACTGAGTGAATAAATGTTTGGGCACTATTTTTCCACTTGGCAGTTGCTTAATCTGTTTTCTGACAGTTTCTGTTCTCCCTCACTGCTGTGTGTGAGGGGGAGGGGCCGTTTTTTGGCGCTTTTACTACACATCAAATATTTCAGTCAGCAACTCATTGTATTCCCTGCATGATCCGGTTCATCTCTACAGAGCTCAGGGGTCTTCAAAATTTATTTTGAGGGAGGTAATTTCTCTCAGCAGAGCTGTGAGAATTATAGTTTGACCGAGATAAAAAACGTTTATTCTGTAATTTGTTTCCTGCTTTCAGAATTTGTTATCTTTGCTAATGGGATTAAACCTTTGCTAAAGTTGTGTTATTTACAAGGATTGAGGCTATAACTGTTTCAATTTATTAATTTTCAACTGTCATAGATCTTCTGTGCTTCTTAAAGGCACAGTACGTTTTAATATTATTCTAATTGAATTGTATTTCCAAGTTACAAGTTTATTTGCTAGTGTGTTAAACATGTCTGATTCAGAGGATGATACCTGTGTCATTTGTTGCAATGCCAAAGTGGAGCCCAATAGAAATTTATGTACTAACTGTATTGATGCTACTTTAAATAAAAGTCAATCTGTACAAATTGAACAAATTTCACCAAACAACGAGGGGAGAGTTATGCCGACTAACTCGCCTCACGTGTCAGTACCTACATCTCCCGCTCACAGGGAGGTGCGTGATATTGTAGCGCCGAGTACATCTGGGCGGCCATTACAAATCACATTACAGGATATGGCTACTGTTATGACTGAGGTTTTGGCTAAATTACCAGAGCTAAGAGGTAAGCGTGATCACTCTGGGGTGAGAACAGAGTGCGCTGATAATATTAGGGCCATGTCAGACACTGCGTCACAGGTGGCAGAACATGAGGACGGAGAGCTTCATTCTGTGGGTGACGGTTCTGATCCAAACAGACTGGATTCAGATATTTCAAATTTTAAATTTAAACTGGAAAACCTCCGTGTATTACTAGGGGAGGTGTTAGCGGCTCTGAATGATTGTAACACAGTTGCAATACCAGAGAAAATGTGTAGGTTGGATAAATATTTTGCTGGTACCGACGAGTACTGAGGTTTTTCCTATACCTAAGAGACTTACTGAAATTGTTACTAAGGAGTGGGATAGACCCGGTGTGCCGTTCTCACCCCCTCCGATATTTAGAAAAATGTTTCCAATAGACGCCACCACAAGGGACTTATGGCAAACGGTCCCTAAGGTGGAGGGAGCAGTTTCTACCTTAGCTAAGCGTACCACTATCCCGGTGGAGGATAGCTGTGCTTTTTCAGATCCAATGGATAAAAAATTAGAGGGTTACCTTAAGAAAATGTTTGTTCAACAAGGTTTTATATTGCAACCCCTTGCATGCATTGCGCCGATCACGGCTGCAGCGGCATTCTGGATTGAGTCTCTGGAAGAGAACATTGGTTCAGCTACTCTGGACGACATTACGGACAGGCTTAGAGTCCTAAAACTAGCTAATTCATTCATTTCGGAGGCCGTAGTACATCTTACTAAACTTACGGCGAAGAATTCAGGATTCGCCATTCAGGCACGCAGGGCGCTGTGGCTAAAATCCTGGTCAGCTGATGTTACTTCTAAGTCTAAATTGCTTAATATACCTTTCAAAGGGCAGACCTTATTCGGGCCCGGGTTGAAAGAGATTATCGCTGACATTACAGGAGGTAAAGGCCATGCCCTGCCTCAGGACAAAGCCAAAGCCAAGACTAGACAGTCTAATTTTCGTTCCTTTCGTAATTTCAAAGCAGGAGCAGCATCAACTTCCTCTGCACCAAAACAGGAAGGAGCTGTTGCTCGCTACAGACAAGGCTGGAAACCTAACCAGTCCTGGAACAAGGGCAAGCAGACTAGGAAACCTGCTGCTGCCCCTAAAACAGCATGAATTGAGGGCCCCCGATCCGGGATCGGATCTAGTGGGGGGCAGACTTTCTCTCTTCGCCCAGGCTTGGGCAAGAGATGTTCAGGATCCCTGGGCGCTAGAGATAATATCTCAGGGATACCTTCTGGACTTCAAATACTCTCCTCCAAGAGAGAGATTTCATCTGTCAAGATTGTCAACAATCCAGACAAAGAAAGAGGCGTTTCTACGCTGCGTACAAGAGCTCTTGTTAATGGGAGTAATCCATCCAGTTCCACGATCGGAACAGGGACAGGGGTTTTACTCAAATCTGTTTGTGGTTCCCAAAAAAGAGGGAACTTTCAGACCAATCCTGGACTTAAAGATCCTAAACAAATTCCTAAGAGTTCCATCGTTCAAGATGGAGACTATTCGGACAATTTTACCTATGATCCAAGAGGGTCAGTACATGACCACTGTAGATTTAAAAGATGCTTACCTTCACATACCGATTCACAAAGATCATTATCGGTACCTAAGGTTTGCCTTCCTAGACAGGCATTACCAGTTTGTGGCTCTTCCATTCGGATTGGCTACAGCTCCAAGAATCTTCACAAAGGTTCTGGGTGCTCTTCTGGCGGTACTAAGACCGCGGGGAATCTCGGTAGCTCCATACCTAGACGACATTCTGATACAAGCTTCAAGCTTTCAAACTGCCAAGTCTCATACAGAGTTAATGCTGGCATTTCTAAGGTCACATGGATGGAAGGTGAACGAAAAGAAAAGTTCACTCGTTCCACTCACAAGAGTTCCCTTCCTGGGGACTCTTATAGATTCTGTAGAAATGAAGATTTACCTGACAGAGGACAGGCTAACAATACTTCTAAGTGCTTGCCGCACCCTTCATTCCATTCAACACCCGTCAGTGGCTCAATGCATGGAGGTAATCGGCTTAATGGTAGCGGCAATGGACATAGTACCCTTTGCACGCTTACACCTCAGACCACTGCAACTGTGCATGCTAAGTCAGTGGAATGGGGATTACTCAGACTTATCCCCTTCTCTGAATCTGGATCAAGAGACCAGAAATTCTCTTCTATGGTGGCTTTCTCGGCCACATCTGTCCAGGGGGATGCCATTCAGCAGACCAGACTGGACAATTGTAACAACAGACGCCAGCCTTCTAGGTTGGGGTGCCGTCTGGAATTCTCTGAAGGCTCAGGGACAATGGAGTCAGGAGGAGAGTCTCCTGCCAATAAACATTCTGGAATTGAGAGCAGTTCTCAATGCCCTCCTGGCTTGGCCCCAGTTGACAACTCGGGGGTTCATCAGGTTTCAGTCGGACAACATCACGACTGTAGCTTACATCAACCATCAGGGAGGGACAAGAAGCTCCCTAGCTATGATGGAAGTATCAAAGATAATTCGCTGGGCAGAGTCTCACTCTTGCCACCTGTCAGCAATCCACATCCCGGGAGTGGAGAACTGGGAGGCGGATTTCTTAAGTCGTCAGACTTTTCATCCGGGGGAGTGGGAACTTCATCCGGAGGTCTTTGCCCAAATACTTCGACGTTGGGGCAAACCAGAGAGAGATCTCATGGCGTCTCGACAGAACGCCAAGCTTCCTCGTTACAGGTCCAGATCCAGGGATCCAGGAGCAGTCCTGATAGATGCTCTGACAGCACCTTGGGACTTCAGGATGGCTTACGTGTTTCCACCCTTCCCGTTACTTCCTCGATTGATTGCCAGAATCAAACAAGAGAGAGCATCAGTGATTCTAATAGCACCTGCGTGGCCACGCAGGACTTGGTATGCAGACCTGGTGGACTTGTCATCCTGTCCACCTTGGTCTCTACCTCTGAAACAGGACCTTCTGATACAGGGTCCCTTCAAACATCAAAATCTAACTTCTCTGAAGCTGACTGCTTGGAAATTGAACGCTTGATTTTATCAAGACGTGGGTTTTCTGAGTCAGTTATTGATACCTTAATACAGGCTAGGAAACCTGTTACCAGAAAGATTTACCATAAGATATGGCGTAAATACCTATATTGGTGTGAATCCAAAGGTTACTCTTGGAGTAAGGTTAGGATTCCTAGGATATTGTCTTTTTTCTACAAGAAGGTTTAGAAAAGGGTTTATCTGCTAGTTCATTAAAGGGACAGATCTCAGCTCTGTCCATTCTGTTACACAAACGTCTGTCAGAAGTTCCTGACGTCCAGGCTTTTTGTCAGGCTTTGGCCAGGATTAAGCCTGTGTTTAAAACTGTTGCTCCACCATGGAGTTTAAACCTTGTTCTTAATGTTTTACAGGGCGTTCCGTTTGAACCCCTTCATTCCATTGATATAAAGTTGTTATCTTGGAAAGTTCTATTTTTAATGGCTATTTCCTCGGCTCGAAGAGTCTCTGAATTATCAGCCTTACATTGTGATTCTCCTTATTTGATTTTTTTATTCGGATAAGGTAGTCCTGCGCACTAAACCTGGGTTCTTACCTAAGGTAGTTACTAACAGGAATATCAATCAAGAGATTGTTGTTCCTTCTTTATGCCCAAATCCTTCTTCAAAGAAGGAACGTCTACTGCACAACCTGGATGTAGTCCGTGCTCTAAAATTTTACTTACAGGCAACTAAGGAATTTCGACAAATGTCTTCTCTGTTTGTCATTTACTCTGGGCAGAGGAGAGGTCAAAAAGCTTCCGCTACCTCTCTTTCTTTTTGGCTTCGTAGCATAATTCGTTTAGCTTATGAGACTGCTGGACAGCAGCCTCCTGAAAGAATTACAGCTCATTCTACTAGAGCTGTGGCTTCCACTTGGGCCTTCAAGAATGAGGCCTCTGTTGAACAGATTTGCAAGGCTGCAACTTGGTCTTCGCTTCATACTTTTTCCAAATTTTACAAATTTGACACTTTTGCTTCATCGGAGGCTATTTTTGGGAGAAAGGTTCTTCAGGCAGTGGTTCCTTCTGTATAAAGAGCCTGCCTATCCCTCCCGTCATCCGTGTACTTTTGCTTTGGTATTGGTATCCCAGAAGTAATGATGACCCGTGGACTGATCACACTTAACAGAAGAAAACATAATTTATGCTTACCTGATAAATTCCTTTCTTCTGTAGTGTGATCAGTCCACGGCCCGCCCTGTTTTTAAGGCAGGTAAATATTTTTTAATTTATACTCCAGTCACCACTTCACCCTTGGCTTTTCCTTTCTCGTTGGTCCTTGGTCGAATGACTGGGAGTGACGTAGAGGGGAGGAGCTATATGCAGCTCTGCTGGGTGAATCCTCTTGCACTTCCTGTTGGGGAGGAGTAATATCCCAGAAGTAATGATGACCCGTGGACTGATCACACTACAGAAGAAAGGAATTTATCAGGTAAGCATAAATTATGTTTTGCTGGGTTAAAGTCAGTTTAAGCACATAAAGTACATCAGTGGTTAATGCTAGAGGGAGCAGTACCTTGAAGCATAATGTTAGATTTGCAGAAGTCACTATGCAAGTAAATGAAATGAATCACAAACGGAAGAATTGATTTCAAAGTTAGTACATGAAATAAGCTGGTTAATAGCTTGGTATGGCAGGTAAACTTGATTACTTGAGGCAAAGCAGGAACAAATGACATGAGAGGTAAGATATCCTTATTTGTACATTGGTAATACAGACAGGTAAATCCTGATGGTAGAATATACAAACCGACTTCCCAATTAGTATCCTCAGCGTGGAGCAGAGCGGTATTACCGAAGAGACAATGCAGACAGCGTGTGCTGAAATTCAGTGAGTGTGTGTGGCAGCTGCGGTTTCACCCGGAGACAAGTCGGGCGTGACGTCACACGCCAACGGACCAGCATGCGAGTGTACAGGAAGCAAGCAGCAGCGTGAGAGACAGGAACAGAGGAGAGGTGCTGCAATTCCGCAAGTCTTGAGAAACTGGAAATTAGTATCAGTAGAAGGAAATCCCAACTTAGACAGGAGGGAATAGCTGGGTGTGTAGCGTTCAGGAACAGAGAGTGACTGAACAAATTACCAAGCAACGTTCAACACTAGGTGGAGCCTTAAATAGCAGTATGGTAATTAGAAGTTAAAGGTACAGAATGGTAAAACCCTGACACTTTTCTAGGGTAGCAGTAAGTTTTTAAGGTGATGGGAGACTAGTAGTCCTCTGAGTTCAATTTGTAACTGGTAAGCATTCTCCATGTCTAGTGCAGACCCACGAGGGAAACAAAATGGCTACCGTCTTTACAGCTGCAAAACTGAGCTCCGACCTCACCTTGATGCTGTTGTATCTGTGGGAAAATCGTCTCTCTCTGGGTGTCAGTTAGGAGTCCAACAAGAAGTCCCCCTAACATAGAGGATTTAATTTGTATCCAAATCTTATCGTTTTTAGGGCAATTGTAGCTGGAGCTTTGAAAAAATGCGTCTTCATGTATGCTGCTGGCTCCGCCCCTTTTACGTGTGTTTTAATCTTTTTTTAGTTTTTTACTTAGGTGCCGGCAGTTCATAAACTGCCGTAATTCACTGGTGACTCCAGAAATGTGTATTTCTGCACATTTCTGAAAGTCGCCAGTTTATCCTACTTACGGCAGTTAATGATCTGCCGGCGCCTTATATGTGATTCACCAGATGTGCGAGGTGAAGTTATGGGCGGTGTGGGTTTCAGCAGTTGCACTGAAACTTACGCCGTGTATTTTTAATCTCGCCCAAAATACATGCTAGATAGATGCATTCAAAGAAAAGATTAGTCTGTGAAAAACATGTTGATGTATTTTTTTAAAGTTTCATTAGTTGTTTAAATAGTGACAAAAATAAGTGTAAAGTTTTAGTGTCTATAAAACAATGGGGAGCTGCCATGCTGCAACTTAGGCCAATGGCTGTGAGAAATGGAAGTGTAGAACACTGTTATATTCCAAACAATAACTGAAAAGCTCACAATTTCAGACTGGAAGTACAGGAAAAGGGGACAAAATAAATCATGAAAGTATATTGTAGAGGTTTTTTTTATATATACGATTTATCATTTTATATTACCATCTCAAAGAGTTTAATGTCCTTTTAAAATTACTGTAGCCTTTTTAATTGGTTGATGAAACCCAATTCAATTCTTGCACAAAATTGTATAGATTTTTTTTTTTGTGTGTGTGTGTAATTCAATATGTATTGAGAGTTGATGCAATTTTGTAATCTAGATGTCGCCTATACCAGACTGCCAAGGATACCCCCCACTCCCTTGCTCTCCACTTATCACACCAGTTTTGGCGCTTTCATGGTTCATGGGATCTCGCAGATTCTTGCTATCTATTGTTTTACTGTTTGTACTTTATCAGGAAAGAGCTGACCGCATAAACCCTTCTCGGCTGGCCGGGCTCCTGGAATTGCTGGCCGCACCCGATACCCGCTAACCTTTACCACAGGTCGCTCCAGCAGTCCCTTGGCCCAGAGCTACACTCTTTTGGGGATTGGTAGCCCCTAGGATGGACCAGAGGTGGAGCTCCCTTGGGAACCGGGGGTTTTGGAACCCCCCCCTCTATATCTTTACCAGGCTGTAACTCATGTCCCCAGTAGTGGATAATGCCAACTGTGGCATCTGGGGACAGATAGCTTTCCAACGACACCCTGGATGTGCTGCCGCTCCCCCGGGATCACCCCGAAACCGCAACCTAGATACTGTGGGGACTCTGGGACTGTGGCTCTTATGGAGGCACCGGACTGTCTGGAGGGGCGGAAATGGCGGGAGATCTAGGTGTCGGATAAGACCCCTTTGTGTGGGTATATAAGCAGAGTGTGTTTCACAATAAAGCCGTTCTTGTTTCACCTGAATACTGGTCTTGTCTGGTTATTTGGGTGTGCTCTGGCTATAGTCAATTTCCTGCTATAATCAATTTCTAGCTATACAGCTGCAGGTTCAGGGGAGGAAGCAGGACCCTTTTGGCTGAGCTACCCAGTCGGGGTAGCCAGTATCCGTCACATTAGCTGGCAGCATTGGGATCTGCTCCTTCCATACGGCTCCTGCTGACAGAGGAGAAGTTCCACAGTAGCCAGCAACCATGGAAGCTGAGTTCTGATGGAGAATGCAAAAGGCACTGGCCCAGCTGGATGGTCTTGGTTCTGAGGGACTTTATTCACCGGCAACTCTGGTGGGAGGCTCTTCAACAGGAGCAGGACTGTTATGGAAAGGTCCTCCCACTGACGAAGAAAGGTACTGGTTCCAGCTGAGCTCATGAATGCATTTCCTGGGAGAGCAGCCCAGGGAGGAGTGGATATCTGAATTAGAGGGACTGGTCCAGACAGAGATGGAGGGAGAGGGAAGGCATCGAGCACTGCGGTGGTATGCGGCCCAGGTGTGTCCGGATATGGAGATGGATGATACTACAGAGGACTTTGGCTTCGGTGGCCCTGGATTACTATTTTCCAAGCTGGCACAGGACCCAGACTTTGGGAGTGAGGCGGAGTGAAGACCAGAGGACATTAGTGAGTAGCTAGAGAGATTGCTGAATCTCTCGGGGGTACCCTGGTTACAAGCTGATCTTGATTTTATAAGTTTCCAGGAATGGACGCTGGAAAAGGCATACAAGAGGCTGCTTGATCACGTTCAGCAGCATGCCACGGAGTCTGCAGGGAGCTATGGTACAGCGATCAGGGATGTATTGGACTTTTCCTCAGGAGTGGTCACCAGGAATGAGCTGCTAGACCTCGATCAGCAGCCTGGCCCCGAGCTTATGGTCTTGGACAAGGGTGCCGCCCCAGCAGAAGAGCTGGCAACAGGGCAGAGAGCTGCTGACTTCTGCCCTACACCTGGGACATCTCTGGAGTCCCACGGAGAGGACGTAGTCAACCTCTTTCCCCCCCCCCGACCCATGACCCAGAGATTGTGGATCTATTTGAATTTTTTTCCTCTGAGGAGGGACAGACCGGTGAGTCTCCAGCCAAAGAGATGGCAACAGGGCAGAGCACCGCTGGCCTCTGCTCAGCAGCTCTGGGAAACAAGGGAGCGGAGGTAGCCTCCCTCCCTCCCCAGCAAAAGAACCCCTTCCAGGGAGAGGACTCTCTCTCTTTCTCTTTTTCTTTTTTTCTCTCTCTTTCTCTTTTTCTTTTTCTCTCTTTTTTTCTCTCTTTTTTTCCCTCTCTCTTTTTTTCTCTCTCTTTTTTTCTCTCTCTTTTTTTTTCTCTCTCTTTTTTTTCTCTCTCTTTTTTTCTCTCTCTTTTTTTCTCTCTCTTTTTTTCTCTTTTTTTTTTTTTTTTCTCTTTTTTTTTTTTTTTTTCTCTTTTTTTTTTTTTTTTTTTTTTTTTTTTTTCTTTTTTTTTTTTTTTTTTTTTCTTTTCTCTTTTTTTTTTTCTCTCTTTTTTTTTTTTTTTTTTTTTTTTTTTTCTCTTTTTTTTTTTCTCTCTTTTTTTTTTTCTCACATCCCCAGGGAGAGGAGTCTGTTGGTCTCCCTCCCCAGCAACAGAATCCGTTCCAGGGAGAGGAGACGGCTGATCCCTCTCCCCAGAAACTTGGCATGATCCAAGGAAAGGTCAGCAGCCTCACCCCCTGGCAGCAGTTACCAACCACCAAAATGGAAAGCAGTTTGGTCCTGGACCATCTGAGTAATTTAAAGCAATACCAGTGGGGGAGATTTAACAGAAGCTTCTTACTTTAAGAGAGGACTGCAGGACAGCCTCGTGTCCCCCCCCCCCACCCCCGAGTATGGACCCGGGAACTTAAGAGTATAATATCTTTTGGGAGGCGGGTGCCCTGGTGATATGTGGAGGGCATTTGCCCTGGGGTCTGAATTGCCTGCCCGAGTTCCCAGAGACTCTGGAAGTTGGAGGACCCTGGTGCAGAATTAGGGTGGCTGTGGAGGCGACCAAGAATGCCCCTGACATATCCACAGCAGAACGGCTGGAGCTGAGGCCTAAGAAGGAGATTGATCTCTGCCCTCCACCACTGGATTATACTGGAGGAGCGGTGGACACTGCAGGGCCAGAGTTTGTCCCTGTGATCCTGGAGGAGGCTGAAATGGTCTCCTGTGTCAAACCAGCAGAGGAGCTGGCAGCGGGGTAGAACGCCGCTGGCCTCTGCCCACCCCTATTGTGCATCCCAGAGCCAGGGTGGGACAGCCCTGGAATAGTAGCTGGGGTCCATCCATCAGTGGAGCGGGCAACTGGGCAGGTGGGTGCTAGTTACTGCCCTTTCCCTGTCCAGAAGGATTTTCCAGTGGTGGGGGGTGAGACTACAGCCACCACCTGTGAACCCCAGGGATGCAGGGCAGTCTGCCCCAGTCCCAACCTTGGGCTGCAGCAGCCCCAGCTACACTGCCTTCCCTCCAGCGGCCGATGCCTTTCATGGGAGAGTCTGGAGGCCCCTCAGTGACTTGTGGGAGGGCAAATGTTCTGGAGCCGGCATTGGAAACCTATTTTAGGACTTGCCATTATGTGAATATTCCTGTGTCCCAGGGCACAGGGGATGTAGGCCAGCGGGGAGCAACAAGGATGCCACAAGCCCAGGAGGGATGGGATGACCTCTCCCGGCAACCTACAATTGGAGTGCCACCACCGGACAGCCTCTAACCGACCCATTGGGGTCTAGCCTGGTCTGCCAGACTAGAAGGGGGGGAGCACTGTCACGGATATACATGTTTAGTAAATGTACATAAATGTAGGAAGGGATAAGAAAATTATGCAACTATGCACAGAGTAGCTCAAAATTTTAGAAGCAAGGAGTAAAACTGTAAAAACCATGGCTCCCTGGATTTGTCAAGCCCTGGGATAGATTAAATGATTTGTCATTAAAGAGACGGTAAAATCTGTTAAAACATTTTAAATATTTATTAAGTAGATACCACTGTATGTGATGTGCATTCATGTTATATTTCAAAATGCTCTATCTTCTGTAAATACTTTTATTTTCAGATAATTTAAGGTTTCCCCCCAGCTGCCTCTCCTTTAAAAGGACATGAAACGCAACATTTTTCTTTCATGATTTAGGTAGAACAGTTTTAAAACAACTTTCCAATTTACATCTATTATCAAACTTGCTTAATTCCCTTGATATCATTTGTTGGAGGAGCAACAATGAACTAGTTTCTAACTGAACACATAACCACCAATCAGCAGCTAGAACCTAGCTTTCCTAAAATGAACCTTTCAGCAAAGGATAACAAGAGAAGGAAGGAAATTAAATAGAAGTAAATTTGGAAACTTGTTTGACCCCTTAAGGACCAAGGATGTACAGGTTACGTCCTACAAAAAATGTTACTTAAAGGGACAGTCTAGGCCAAAATAAACTTTCATGATTCAAATAGAGCATGTAATTTTAAACAATTTTCCAATTTACTTTTATCACCAATTTTGCTTTGTTCTCTTGGTATTCTTAGTTGAAAGCTTAACCTAGGAGGTTCATATGCTAATTTCTTAGACCTTGAAGGCCACCTCTTTTCAGAATGCATTTTAAGTGTTTCACCACTAGAGGGTGTTAGTTCATGTATTTCATATAGATAACACTGTGCTTGTGCACATGAAGTTATCTGGGAGCAGGCACTGATTGGCTAAACTGCAAGTCTGTCAAAAGAACTGAAATTAAGGGGCAGTTTGCAGAGGCTTAGATACAAGATAATCAGAGGTAAAAAGTATATTAATATAACTGTGTTGGTTATGCAAAACTGGGGAATGGGTAATAAAGGGATTATCTATCTTTTAAAACAATAAAAATTCTGGTGTAGACTGTCCCTTTAAGGACCAAGGAAGTACCCTGTACGACGTCAGGGTTTTCAAGCACTGGAAGCGATTGTGATCGCTTACAGCTGCCTTCATTGCAGTGATGAATAAATAATTTCAGTTTAGTGAGAAACCTAAAGTTTGTGAAAAAGTGGACAATTTTTTTTTTTATTTGATCGCATTTGGCGGTGAAATGATGGCATGAAATATACCAAAATGGGCCTAGATCAATACTTTGGGTTGTCTACTAAAAAAAATATATACATGTCAAGGGATATTAAGGGATTTCTGACAGATATCAGTGTTCCAATGTAACTATCGCTAATTTTGAGAGGAAAAAAAAAATGGTTTGGGGATAGCAAAGTGCTACTTGTATTTATTGCCCTATAACTTGCAAAGAACATGTAAACATTGGGTATTTCTAAACTCAGGACAAAATTTAGAAACTATTTAGCATGGGTGTTTTTTGGTGGTTGTAGATGTGTAACGGATTTGGGGGGGGTCAAAGTTAGAAAAAGTTTTTGGGTTTTTTTTCCCCATTTTTTTTCCCATCATATTTTATAAAAAAAAAAAGTAAGTAAATGATAAGATATGATGAAAATAATGGTATCTTTATTAAGTCCATTTAATGGCGAGAAAAATAGTATATAATGTGTGGGTACAGTAAATGAGTAAGAGGAAAATTTACAGTTAAACACAAACACAGCAGAAATGTACAAATAGCTCTGGTCCCAAACGGTCAACAAATGGAAAAGTGCTGTGCTCACTAAGGTGTTAAAATTGTATGCTCTGTCTAAATCATGAATGTCTAATTATGATTTTACTGTCCCTTTTAAAAGATTTATTTTATTAAACACAGTGACAGGCGGGTGGCGTAATGCCTGCACTTTGTCTTTGTTTTATTGCAGCACACTCTCGCATGCATACCAGTATTTAAAAGTTTTTGAAATATAATATGAATGCACATAACATACATTGGTGATCTATTGTAATTCATAAAGTATTTTAACAGTTTACCAACACTTTAAGAAAAAATACTGGGCAATGCAGAAGATAGGGGCCACAAGCCTTATTCAGCATTTTTCAGAGCCAGATTTATTCTTGTGAAAGCGGAACACACAAAGATCTGAATTTTCACAGATCTTAGAGAGTTTCACTTTCACACAAAAAAATCTAGCTCTGAAAATAGCTGGATGGGACTTGCGGCGGCCATCTTCAGCATTTGTTTGGTGCCAAAAGGCAGGAATGCACATGCCTAAACATATCCAATGGATTGTTTGTCATTTACTTTACTTATGAAGGTTGGGTAACTCCAATTAAACTTTGTAATATACTTTTATTATTTGTTTTGTCCCCCTTTCCAGTAATTCAACAGACTAATTATGGGCTTTCCAGTTCCACCAAGAATTGGAAGTGCTGACTCCAGACTTTATAAGCATAACACTGCTGTATTCTAAACATCCATTATTTGAGCACTCTAGTTACATGAGTATATATGCCCCTTATGGGCCTCAGTAGGACATTAGGTTAAAACATGAAACTGCCAATTACTTAATGGAGACTAAAACTATCCACATAGTTCTTAATTTTTTTTATTTTTGTAATTTTTTTTTAACAACTTATGTAATATTAAAGCATATATTGGTTATTCTCATTTGATTCTTTGTATATATTATGTTTAAAAAGCTGTTTAGCCTCTACTGGTGGCTATTCAAAAAATTCAACACCACCCCTCTAATATATACTTCTCCTCTAACCTACATCATACTAATTTTGGACCTTTTTGATTTTGTAGTTGTTTCTCATAAACCAGCATTGCTCTTTTTACTTTACTGAATAAATAGCTTTGCCTAGCAAATCTTTGCTCCGCAGTCCTCAAGTACCCCCAACAGTCCTGGTTTTCATTATAGCTGGACTAGAGCACAGGTGAAATAATTAGCTGGTGGGTGAAAAGCAGGTTAGTTACCATGGTTATTGATCAGCTGATTATTTCACCTGTGCTCAAGATCAGCTATAATGAAAACATGGCCTGTTGAGAAACACTGACTTAAAGGCCCACTCAATGCAGTAGAATTGCATAATTAACAAGTGCATAATAAAGACAAGGCAATAACACCTACTCTGACTTTCAAATAAACAGTAGATTTTTATGTTTCTGACACATTTTATTTTTTTTCTCCCATTTGGCTGGCCCCCTGTATCATGTGACAGACATCAGCCAATCACAAACTAGTATACGTATACCCTGTGAGCTTGTGCACATGCTCAGTAAGATCTTGTTCCCCAGAAAGTGTGTGTATAAAAAGAATGTGCAAAATATGATAATGGAAGTAAATTGGAAAGTGTCATAAAACTGCTTGCTCTATCTGAATCATAAAAGTTTATTTTGTCTTGAGTGTCCCTTTAAAAGTACATTTTGGGGGCACAGGGGCAAGAAAGAGATAGGAAAGACACGCTGGAGGCCTTCCTGCTATCCTTGGATGCAGAGAAGGCCTTCGACCGGGTAGAATGGCCACATCTTCTAGATACTATGCGAAGGTTCGGTTTTACGGGTCCGTTTTTGGAG